>NC_134411.1:52136677-52436677 GCF_038048845.1 Mixophyes fleayi | reverse complement strand
GGTAGGACATATTATCTATGCAACGTGTATAGAAATTATTTTGCAATGTGTTCCAATCTGTGCTCAAAGAAATTTGAGATCACACACCACTGTAGCCAAGGGAAGCCTTCTGGCATTTACTCAATGAGCTTTAGTAGACTGTTGCAATTCACTGAGCTTAGTGTACATACACCTTCTCTTCATAGATCTCTGACTTCTTCACACTCCCTCATGCCCTCTATGATTTACCTCTGACCTACGCCTCTCCTCCTCTCCATTTAACCACCTCTCACTCCCGCCACCTATATTTCTCCCATGCTGCTTTCCATTTATGGAACTCCCTACTCTGCCTGACCACTTGCTCCCAACCTTCAATCTTTCAAGTTCTTTCTCAAAAGTCATCTCTTCACTATAGCCTATCCTACCTCACCTGATATTACCACCCACTGCATGGTTTGCCAGCTGCAGTCCCATGCACTCTCCTGAGCTAGTGCTCCTTGTCAGGTACCGTCCTGCTTCTGCCTCTAGACGGGCGTCTGCTTCCATGCGATGCCTTTGTTACGTTGCATAGCAACGCACATTCTCCATTCTGTTCGCATGCATACGCTGATCTTGGCACTGTCGCATAGCGACCACTCGGCGATTGGTTGCGACCCTCCCGCCGATTGATGCAGCACCAATGAGGGATCTCTGTCCTCAGGGCCGGTGCAAGGTTGCTCGGCGCCCTAGGCAAAGCTTAAGCTTGTCCCCCCCCCCCTCCCCCAAATAAAAATATTTTTTTTTTATGTCACAGCCCCTAACACACTTGAAATTTTTTAAATAAAAATAATAACTCTTACCTCCTCTTAGCTGGCTACAATGCAGTCCAGATGTCTGATGCAGAATGCTGTCCAGGCTTCACTGCTGCCCAGGAGCAAACACAGGATATCTAGAGGGGAGGCTCTAAATGTTAGATTTCAGAACAAAACAAACAAAAAAAAGAAAACTTTACACCACTCACCTGTTACAGACTGACATGTACCCCGCTGCCCACCAACTTCTCTCACACATGCCCATCTGCCCACTAGCTATTCTCACATATGTCACATATGCCCTTGCATCGCTGCAATTTGTCACGGCACTATTTTAGTACATAGACTCCATAGTCTCTAACTTAAGGACATTTATAAGTGTAATCCCCGGTCTCCCCATTTTCTCCAGCCTCCTCCCCAATTTTCTGTAGCATCTATCTCCCCCTACATTTTCTGTAGCATCCATTCTCTCCCCCCACACACATTTTATGTAGTATCCATTCTCCCCCACCACACACATTTTATGTAGCATCCATCTCCCCCCACATTTTCTGTAGCATCCATTCTCCCCCCACACACACATTTTCTGTAGCATCCATTCTCCCCCTACACACACATTTTCTGTAGCATCCATTCTCCCCCCACACACACATTTTCTGTAGCATCCATTATCCCCCCACACACACATTTTCTGTAGCATCCATTCTCCCGCCATTATCTGTAGCATCCATTATTCCCCCCACACACACTTTCTGTAGCATCCATTCTCCCCCACACACATTTTATGTAGTATCCATTCTCCCCCCCACCACACACATTTTATGTAGCATCCATTCTCCCCCCACCACACACATTTTATGTAGCATCCATCTCCCCCCACATTTTCTGTAGCATCCATTCTCCCCCCACACACACATTTTCTGTAGCATCCATTCTCCCGCCATTATCTGTAGCATCCATTCTCCCCCACACACACGCTTTCTGTAGCATCCATTCTTGCCCACACACATTTTATGTAGCATCCATTCTCCACCACACACATTTTATGTAGAATTTATTCTCCCTTTTGCTGTAGCATCCACTGCCCCCCCTCCCCTCGGTTCTCTGCAGCATACTTCTCTCACCCTCCCCTCCGTTTCTCTGCAGCATACTTCTCTCACCCTCCCCTCCGTTTCACTGTCGCATACTTTCACTACCCCTCCCCCTTTTCTGTACTCACCTTCACTTTTCTTCCATTCTCTTCTCTGCCTCTTGTTTCTTGCTTCTTTCCTCTCTCTTTACTTCTGCCGGACTCCTGTCGGCTCTCTACACTGGCAGCGTCATGACGTCACGACGCTGCCAGGCGCCGGGCACATTTGAAAATGCGGTGCTGCTACAGTGCAGCACCGCCTAAGTCTGTAGGACCACTATATTGCGGGCGGACGATCCGCCCTGGGCGATCGCGCCGCCCACTTAAAATTAACTAATGAATAATTGTTTTTTTGTTTTTTTTAATAATCAGTCTCCTCGACCACAGGCGCCCTCCAGAGCCCGGCGCCCTAGGCAACTGCCTAACATTGCCTAATGGGAGCGCCGGGCCTGTCTGTCCTCTATTTAAAGAACACCCTGACACCATTTGCTTGCCAGAGTATTTGGTCTTCAGCCTTGCTCTAGCGTTTGTTCCTGTGCCTATTACTGTTTTAGATTCTGACCCCGGCTTGTTACCAACTTCTCCTTTGGTTCCTGATTTTGGCTTTGAGTGATTCCTGGTTCTGACTCAGCTTCCGGACCATTATCCTGTTCCTGATTTGGCTGTGTTTGTCTCTCTGGATTTGAACCGGCTTGCTGACTATCCTGTGTACCGCTGCATCTGATTTCCTGATGCTCCATCACCGCTGCCTCATTTGATACCTCACCAGCAGACTGATACTGATGGCTGCGACCTGCACGTCCCTTGCAGCTAAGTCCATACCTCCTTGCGGGGGTCCCTGGTAAAAACCAGGTGCGTGCTAGATTCCGTGCCTCAGTACTCAGTAGCGCCAACTTCTGGTAAGTGACACATGCTTCATTTTTGTGATTGTGACACTCCTATTGTCTCAGCATTGCCCTCTCCCTCTTGACTGTAATCTATCTTGAGCAGGGCTCTCGCTACACTTTGTCTCATGTCTACACCTCCTTCAACCTTTTCTTTACTTGTTCTCCATTTATGTGTGATTGTATTTGTGCTGAAGAAAGGCTGTATTTTATACTGTAAGGTCTTCAGTTTTCTCTTGGTGTCCTGGGCTTCCATTGCAATGCATTACATGTCTGTTTTGCTTAGGTAAGTTTCAATTAATTTAAAAAATATAAAAATAACATATATCATTCAATATTGGAACTCTCAGTGATTTAAGTTAGGGCCATCCTATTAGGAAAACACCTTGAAAGTGGTGGGTAGCTTACACGTGTATGCAAATATATGTAAGACTTTTATTATTATTTTAGAGGAAGGTTTTAAATTTAAATTAATTGTTTTATTGCTGGCTGTCTGTGCAGGGATCTTATTTCAATATTGTGTACTGGACATCAATGATGGATATGTATTATATCCAAGATATCAGAGACAGTCTGTATTGAATATTAAACACAAAAGAAGGGTTTTGAATTTTATACTGAACATCAAAAGAATTCTGTATTATGTACTGACCACATTAAGAGGCTCTGTTTTTTATTGTGCACCACAGAGGCGAGCCATTTATTGTATATTAGATATTTGGTGAGATCTGTATTGTATGCTGGTCATCAAAAGGTAGCTCTATAATGCATGGCTGTAACTAGAGCTATGCGCGAGGGGCACTCGCCCCGTGCACAAAACTGGAGGGGTTGCAGGATCATGAATATTTTAGATTGGGTAACACTTCATGGAGGACGCTAACATTTATAGTTTCGGCTCTGCAATAATGTATACTTTTGGTATCTGCGGTACACTGTTGGTCTGAGGAGTTCTATTAAACATAACAGTCATCATTGTATTGGACAGTGGACACCAGATGAGGCTCTGCACTGTATACTGATTCTATATATACACTTATTAAACTGGATATGTACCTCTTGAGAGCAGGGATCTCATTCATATTGCATTATTTTGTTAGTATTTGTGATTCAACTTGACATCCATTGTGTGATGCCATGTAATTAAACTTGCATACATAAATACATTTATACAGTCGCCTTGTACTTCTGTTCTCTTTATAGCAAGTCTGCAGCATTGTGTCACAAAAATCCTTGGTGATTTCCAATATAGTTTATCCCCTTGGTTTGCAAAAGTTGTTTCACTAGTTTATTCCCACTATATCATTTTATACTGCATTTTGAAGAAAAAGGCCATTATTCTAGTAATGCAATATTTCAATTATTTTGTGTAATGTAGTAATACTACACATACTCTCTTTCACAAATCTCTCTATTACCCCACCCTCCTCTGTCTTTTAATCGGATCTTATTAGTGTTAATCCAATAACATATGACATTTGGCACTCATCTTATAATACCCAAGATACCTTCATACTCCTTCGCCGTCATGAGATCATCCTGATGACAGTGGACAGAACTGTATCTTGTTTCCCACTCTCTGTATGTGACTCATTCCTTCATATAACTCTTTCTTGCACAGTCTCTACCTTTGTCCTTCTCTCCTAAACTTTATTTAACTCTCTTCTTTTGATTTTGTTGCATTTTTCCTCATACACTCTCCATCATGTCTTTTCACTACCCACATGTGTCTCTACTCTCCCCCGGGCACATTGCCCAGGTCTGCACCACATTGCATGGTGTTGGAGAGATGGATCATCTAGCTCTCTTCCTCTGGTCGCTCCCACCACATTTATCTGCTGCACACTCTATAAGGGAGACCTTCAAATCCACTGTTCCTCTCATAGATGGTACCACACCTGGGACGGCTGAGGGAGAAGAGAAGAACAAAAAAACAAACTGCTTGAAGGTGCGATTTTAATAAGGATAGATAGAAATAATAGTTTAGTAATAGGGATTTTTTTTGTCTTTTCATTAATATTGCACAGCAAACCAATCTTGCTTCAAATGTTTATATTCTTTTCTATAATATGTATTATCCTCTCCCCTCTTCTTCCATGTCTCATATTTGGAAATGGATGAGAAAATTTAAAATAATGCATAAGAGAATTGCAAGAAGAGTGAAAGGAACAGTGTGTTTGGTATTATAGACATAAACGTGTGGCAGCTATGCAGCAGGATGTATGGTGTGTGACTTTTGAAGGAAGAACATTTCAATTCAGTCGGTTGTGTGTGATGGTGGATACCAGGTATCTGGAATTCAACTCTAGACACTTTTTTCTTGAAATAAAATCACAATTTTATTAACAGACACTTGAATATATAGAGGTAAAGACATGTTGTTGAACCATTTCTGCACCTGTGCAAGACCTTGCATTAGCTCTTCTTTATCAGAATGGTTTGTATAACTTCCTGTGCTCTGTATTTGTGACCTATTTATATACATAGAATATAAACATTTTCATGAAAGGCAAGGGAAGAAACTGCTTTATGCTTTTCCCTATATTTTAAAGTAAACTACAGCAGAGCAGTGATGAAGGAAGTGTGAGAAGGGAAAAGAGAGAGATAGCGAGGAAACGGAGAGATAGAGAAGGATAGAGAGAGGAGAGGGAGAGAGATATGGAGGAGGAAAGAGAGAGGAGCGGGAGGGAAAGAGAGAGGAGAGGGAGGGAAAGAGAGAGGAGAGGGAGGGAAAGGGAGAGGGAGAGATTGTGAGCAGGTCAATGGGAAGATTCAGAAAGTGGTTTGCTTGGAGGAATGTAGTAGTAACTTTGGGGAAAAGGTGCCATAGAGATGATCTAATTAATATTTACAAATATAGTCAAGGTCAAAACATAGATTTACCTACTGAATGATTCAAACAAAAGACTGTGCAAGGGACAAAGGGATATTCATTATGTCTAGATGTGTTTTCCTGACTTACATGAAAAGGGATTTTTCACTGTAATGTCAGTCAGGTTGGCATTCTATAGCAAGGGAACTGGAGATGGCAGATTCACTAAATGGATTGGGTGTCTCTTAGAAGGAATGATATTTGGAAAGTTACAGTGTGTAAGTTATACAGTATAGTTGATTAATCAAGGGGATTGATCTTGTGGTCGGTATTTGGTTAAGAAAAACTTTCCTCTCTTTTTTTGTTTCTCGGGATCAACCTAGCTATAAAAATAGTTGCACTTAATGAACACATCATCTTCACCATCTTAGCTTATTTATCAGGCACTACAGAATCCGTAGCATCACACTATTAACAAAAACTAAACAAATAAATAAAACTAAATGTATGCATTTTAACCTTATTATGAGACTATATAAATGACAATACATATTTGTTATAATGAAAAAGGAGAGTGTATTATGTGTAATTGTCTCTTCTAGGAGAGAACTCGGAAGCTGCTGAGAGAGTGTTACCTTCGAGACCCATATCCAAGCCCTGCACAAAAGAGGCACCTCTCTTATATGACAGGGTTGCGTCCTACACAGGTTACCAACTGGTACAAGAACAGAAGACAGAGGGACAGGGCAGTTACCTCAAGGACTAAGTAAGATAAATCTTTCCTGCCATGAGTTCCTGGAGAAATGGTTCTTTAGTGCGACACTGGTTGAAAAAGAATAAGCATATATCAATATGCTAGCCTATAAAGAGAAAAGCAAACCAGTAGGCATTTGTAGATATGAACTACAAACCTGTTCTTTGATATTTAAAAACAAAATAGGAATAATGCCTAAGGGAGCTGTGAGTATGTCTTTAACTTCTCAGATGGACACACTATAAAAGGCATATGGTGACAGACTGGCAGTAACAGAGACAGAAGGAAGTTATATTTATCATTCCACACAAAAGATGGTACATTGAAAGTACAGACTGACAGTTGATAAAATGTATGTCCTTTTCTCAGATTTTCTCCCCCATTAATATATTCCAAAGTAATTTCAATTCCCTTCCTTTCACTATTACTTGTTTTTATGTTTCCACCCATAACTACATTTTCATAAGGAAAACCTGATCCCAATAGGTTACTTACCTCAGGTTGGGAGTTTGTAGGTTACTTTACATGTGGCGAGTTCCCCAACATCTTCAGTGCTCCTGATGTTGCTCAGTTCGCTCCTGTTATTCTGTGGACATCACACTGGGGTGATTTGCAAAGTGCAGCCAAAGTCACCTTGGTTTTGATGGCTGTGGCTGGATGATTTGCACAGCACACATGAAGGTGCACACTTATCCTTGATGCTTAGGAAACTACTAATGCATTCTAGGGATGCGTCAAGATGTACAGAGCAGTTGAATAATTGGTTCACTTTTCAAATTTTTAAATTGTCATATTAAACTCCAACCTTCTACCACTAGTACAACTCTTTATTAAAAAATTTTTGGGGGTTTTTGACCTACAATACTTCCGAGATTAGCCTACTTTACAGCTTAAATTAATTTTGAGAGTAAGAGGACATCAGGACTGCCTGCATTTGTGTGTGAAACATTTAATTACATTGCTTGGCGTGTGCTTGGAAATTTGCTTCTTCACTGAAGTGCAACATAATGGTACAAAACAGATCCCATTAAAAGTATATGACAACACCAGAAGATCACCAGCTATGAGTTTATACCGAGTGCAAATGGCCCCTAAAAATGCATTGTCACTACTCCACCACCTAAACTCTGGTGCTGCACAGTGGCCTAGTGGTTAGCACGTCTGCCTCACAGCACTGGGGTCATGAGTTCGATTCCCAACCATGGCCTTATCTGTGTGGAGTTTGTATGTTCTCCCTGTGTTTGCGTGGGTTTCCTCCGGGTGCTCCGGTTTCCTCCCACACTCCAAAAACATACTGGTAGGTTAATTGGCTGCAATCAAAAATTGACCCTAGTCTCTCCCTCTCTGTCTGTCTGTCTGTGTGTGAGTGTGTGTCTATAGTAGGGAATTTAGACTGTAAGCTCCAATGGGGCAGGGACTGATGTGAATGAGTTCTCTGTACAGCGCTGCGGAATTAGTGGCGCTATATAAATAAATGATGATGATGATGATGATAGACGACCATCTTGGTTTGCCTAGTGGTAGCACCGGCACTGTATCTTGACCAATGACAACACACTGGGCATCATTTATTAAGGTATTATTTGGTGGTGGACAGTATCTCAATTTGCGCAAGTGCGCTTTGGTTTTCACCAAATGGCATTAGTTTGCTTAGAAAGACAACATCATTTTTAATAAGGACCAAAAGTTTGCACCAACCAATGGAAACGTTGGGGGGAATGAGCGTTCTCCTCGCAAAGTACAGAGTAGGCCCATCCAGCATCAGTTGTGCTTTTCCAGGCCAATGAAAGCCAAAACTTAAAACACAGTGTCACATGAGGCAGTGTTATTACTCTCATAATTAATTTAAGACATGAATGAGTCTACACAAACAGTATTGGAGGATAAACTGAAATGTTCCCCATATAAGATGTATGAAATATTAATATTTGTTTAATTATGCAGCCATAAAAAAGTTCTCTTTGTAAAGAAAACATTTTATAAAATTCACTTGTCGAACTAAGAAAAATAAAGTTATTTCCTCTGAAAGTTGTGCATGTGAAAAATGATCTGGTCATGAAAAAAGATGAGTATCCAGGCATGAAATTATTGAAAATAAATAAAACATTACATCCCTTAGTACTTACTGAATCTCATTATATGCGTAACCAATCAAAGTAATTTCCCTCAGCCTTTATCAGATAAAATCTACAAATTATCTTGATCGAAGCCCCTGGTCCTCTCTTGATCTGACATGCCCCAATATAAAGAAAATCCAAAATAAAAACCTGCATTCTTGAGTACTGCAACTGTATGTACTGGTAGATTCTTATAGGAGAGTCTTTTAAAGGTTTCCTCTGAGCTCTTTTAGGTCCACGGCTACACCTATTTAGAGAGTGGTGAGACAAATCATTCAAAATCCTTAAGCTTCTGACTGATATGAATTGCCAACCTATTAGATGCATGAGAAGTAGTGAGACAATATTTCAACCAATCAGAGAACATAGAAGAGACTATACAAAGAAGTCAGTTTCTCATTGAGCACTGTCCCAGTGAACCAGATAGTACTTTTTGTTCCTCCTTTGACCTTTTTTTTTTAATTCTCATTGGATTATGCCTTGACAAGCAAAGGGCAGTTTTTGCATGGACTTCCTTGGAACAGATGGACTAATAATTGGCTCAGTTACTTTAGATAATTCATTGACATTAATTAGATGTTACTTCAACCTATAACTGCTGTAGAAGACTGGTAGTGGAAGGCTTTGCTAACAAGATAATTATAGTTAATAAACAAATTGAGACACTATCTAGCTACTCCACTTTTTCAGGATGAGATAAAAAAACATAATACATAATTGCTAATAATTTCTGCACAATAGTTACCATGATTTATCATGTCCTGTATACATATTAACATATATTAAAATGATGAAGAAAGGCATATTAAAATAGTTTGGCTAAAATGCATAAAGCACACCCATTATGTGTTTATTACATTGGTCTTAATATTAATGTACAATGGAATTTTGTGAACAAGCTATTGCTGTTTATTTAGCAAAACTGAATAAGAAAGTGACATTTGTTTCTGATTCCAGGTCCCAGTAAAGTTTTGATTCAGGAACGTGGCTATGAATCGATGATATCTCATTAGGATCAGAATACCTAATTCATTCTATCAATACTGTTATTATTGTTTTATTATGTTATGTTATTATGTTTTGCTTTTTTATTGTAGTTTAGCTAATCTTTATTGTATATAGTTTTTGTTAACAGGTTAACAGCTGTTTTCACAATTTCTAGTGTATTAATTCATAAATAATTGTTTAATGTTTAAATAATGTCATTAGAGCTGGCACTTGATTTCAACTTGAATGCATGTAAATAACATCGGGGACTGTTCAGCAAATCACTGACCTTTTTCTGGCCACAGGTAAAATGTATAGCCCCAAATTGTCTTTAGAGTCTCATGTGTAAAGGTGGGTAGAAAACCTTGTATTTTGGCCCTAAAAGGTGCCTGTATCTAAATTCTATTTAAATAGCATCCAGCATTTATACTATGTATTTCCTTACTTTGGGGTATTTGTTACTGTGTACAGTAAGCAGATTTTTATGTTTGAGGCTCTCCTAGACAAGCCAAGGTATCCATGATTTTAAGTAGCGCCTGATGCAGTTGGCCATACAGCTGGAATCTTGTTGGTCTTGGGATAGAGATAACTCTTTAAGCATACTTAGCTATTTTATAGTACAGCAAATAAAGTCCATGAAGCATGAACGTGAATTGGAGCGGACAAGTGCTTCCAGGTTTTCTACAGCAACACTGTCAATGGTAGTGATGCCACTCAGAATAGAGGGTTTAGGGGTGATACTTATTTATCATGGAGTCCCAGCTAAATTAATTTTCATTCTGCAAGAGATTGCTACCCTGCATGCTGGCTACTGGCAGGATAGTTACAGAACAGAACACCTTTTGTGTTTTTAGAAAATCCAATTCATGTCAGGGACGGGCCTGCTAGGAATCCTTTCATGCCCATTTATTACCTACAAACCAGTAAAAGTAGTGGTATGGAAATGTAGAGGTGGCGGTAGGAAAAATATAAAAGTGGATGGAATTTGATTGTTTTACAATCAAAGCAGTAGGAGAAGTGGCGTTATGTCATACCACCATATACAATCCTGCTTTGATCACTACTACAAACACTAAAGAAGAGCTAGCATATTGTGTCCAGTCACCCAGCCTACAATCAATGTCAGCCTGGAAAAATTACATTCAGGGAGATATTGGTACTATGTTAGAGGGACTGTGGGAAAGAATAGGCTTTGTCAAAACATTTGGGTGTGGTTTGTCTAATGTGCACATTGTTTTATAAAGCAAATTAAATAAATTATAAATATGATATTTCAAGGATATATAATGAAATACAATGCTGCCCTATCTGACCAGTATTCAATGGTCAGCCTACTCTAGTGACTATATACAATACAAAGATAATTCTAATGAGTTATAAAAAAATACATAGTTCATTCTAGTGACCCATATATGATACAGAACACATTCTAATAATTATATATAGAATTTCTTGTGAACTATAGGCAATTCAAATATCATTCTAATGACCAGTGTGCAATAAATTGAGCATCAGAGTGAACAATATACAATACGGAGAACATTATAGTAACCACTATACAGAACAGAGAGCTTCTTGGTGACCGCTATAAAATACAGAGGGCCATCTAAGTGACCACTTTACCACAATACAATTCAGGCAAAAATCTCTGGTAGCTATAGAATAGAGAACCCCAAACCTCTGGTTGCATTACAATGCAAACTTCCACATCTGTGATGAATATACAACATAGATCCCAAATGTTGGTTATATCATGCAGACCACTAAGTGTGTGGTGGTGATACAATGCAGATCTATAGCTCCCTCTGTGAGCTTTTCTCTATGGTGGCACCAGAAAGCACAAATATTTAATATGTACACAATTTTCTGTTTTCTCTCCATAGAGCGCTCCCAAACAACGCGGCTTCCTCTTGTTCTTTTATTTAAAGTCCCATCTAATCTTTCTTTTACATGAAGAAGGAGGTGTAGCCTCCTGAAACAGTTGCACTTTGTGATGTGCACTTGAGGTATAATAAACTTGCTCAGATGAGATTATAAAATATGTCCAGTGCCATTTAGTGTGTAGCCTCAAACAGAAAAATATTGGGACTTTAAGTACCAGGAAGCACTACACCATAACAGGCACTATGATTTTAAACAGAACCATTAGAAGTGGCCATGACCACTTCCGGACACATTCACCACTATAGTTATTTTGATCTACTGCTACTTGTACTTGAACATAAGAAATGAGAGAGATTGTGGGAGAAAAACTCTGACTGGGAGACAGGGGTTTAATGTGAGAGACTCCAAAAAATATCCAACAAATATAACATGTCTGCTATGATGAGCTTTCACAAAATACTAAGCTGAAAATAAAAATGCATGGTAAACACGGCAGACCAACTCACACAGTGCTAAACACAATGCATGCTTCTGAAGGACCACCTGTAGACAAGGATGCAAACAGTGAATCTTAATCTAAATAAGGCACCAGGGGGGATTGTGAGAACATGCCATATTACAATCCCAATTCTCGGTGTGTCACTATACAAATGAACGAGCATGGCACTAGTTTAGAAAATGATATTAAAAAAAATAAGTGCCTACTGTAATTCCTTTCAATTTCAGTATTGTAGATTATCTGCCAGGCTTATGCTGTATCAGAGCTCTAATGAATACTCGCTCCTCTGTAATGTGATGTCTGTGTCAGATGGGGGTGCGGTTAATTAAATTATGTCTCATCTCTTGGGTGCCCAAAATCAATAGTAAACTCCAGCTACTCAGTATGGTGTCACTTGGTGCCTGCTGTATGGCCGTGTAAGTTTACTCTTATTCAGAAAAAAAACACAGTATTGACTGCTGATTGGTGGATAGTGCTTGGGCTAGATAATAAATTGTGCTTTTAATGGATTTTATAGTATCTTTTTCCTATATCACCTTTTTCTCTTCTCAATTAACAACTCCAGTCTCCATTTTCTCTGAATCACACACATTTTTGTTTTTGAGCTGCTTTACTCTATCTCCAGCTGTCCTCTGATATATCTGTCTTCTTTCACCTCTTGTTTTAAGCTTTACCTACTCTTTCTTAATTTTCTCCTTCTTGACTTCCTGTTTTTTCAACCTCCACTCTTTATCTGATCTTTATCTGCACTGTATATCTCTGAAAACAATTACTTACTAAAGCTGGGTACATACTGAAGAATTTTCCGACGGACGTGCTATTTCAAACGATTATACCTACAACTGAAGGTCCGATCAGTGTGACGATTCATGCATACACACTGACACGATTTACCTTCAGATCTGTGCTCTTCATCTAGTCCTTTATCTGGTCCTCTAGTCTGGAGAATGACAGCACAATATTCATTCATTAATTCACTACTGTCACATTGTCACACTGATTAAAACCGCCTTTCTATCCACATGTCAAATTTCATTAGCTTCTGTGACTCTGAAACGAAATATTCTGTCTCAGAACGAACAAATGAATTATTCCTTCTACAGCACTCTCTACATTTATTCATTCTGACATTCAGTGCTAACATCGGCTGAAAAGAGCCTGACTCTGTAAACTCTATGGAGATCGTCAGCATGAGTGCATACACACTACATGATCGTTAGGTGATTGATCGGAAAATATTGAACGGTACGACCAACCAAATGAGGCGATAATCGCCCAGACTTTCGACCAATGTGTCACTACACACACTGACCCGACTTTCGAACGAGCGGTCGTAGGTCGGCTGGTTGAGCCGATTATTGGACAAAAACCTTGTAGTGTGTACCCAGCTTTTGACTGCTATTAACAGACAAACAAAGAGGTAAGGTAAGAAGTTCCTGTTTACAAGCTTACAATCTATAAAGAAATAGGAACTTGATACATGAGGTTAAGAGCAACATATTGCATATTGATCCAGTCACACAGCAATGTTAATTTTGGGGTTGTAGTGTGGTTTGAGTAAAGAAAGAGGATACATTTAAGTTTTGTGGGAAACCTGTTGAGGTATGGTAATTGGGTAGAATTGTTTAGGTAGGTTAAGAGGGTATTTCTGAAATTAGATAAGCTTGTCCTAAAGAAGTGAGTTTTCAGGAAAATATTTGAAGGTTTAGAGGCTAGAGGAAAGTTTTGTTGTGCAAGTAAGGGAATTCAACAGAGTGGGTGCAGCCCAAAAACAGTCCAGTAATGAGGAACAGGAGCAGGTAATGAGTGTGGAGAGATGCAACCCTTCGAAGAGCTGATTGGTTGGGTTGGGAGATAGTTTGAAACAAGTGAAGAGATGTATGTTGGTGAATATTTATTTATGGCCTTGTATGTAAAGTATTTTATACTGGATTCTGTAAAATATAGTCATGTTGGGACTGACAGAGTAGAGTAGCGGTAGAAAAATGTTGGGCCTATTAACCATGCTACAAAAAACACCTGTAAAAATGGCAAATTTATACCCTTATGCTAAATTGTAGGCATCTGAAGATACGTCCAGCTCTGCACCTGTAGGCTTCAGAGGTGAGTTTGCACTCAACCAATCAGAATCTGCTACAAAGTGCTGGCAACTGTAACCATCATCTGCAGCATGTATTTGTACTGGCCCTCTAGCAGGTGTAAAAGATACAACTCTTGACAGGTGTGAATGGGTCCCCTGGTTGGTCTGCCTCAGCTGAATTTGCACTCCACTTGGCTTATGTTAGACCTCCCATTCCCATGTATTTTCTAAAGGTTCACCTCTCCAGTGGTAAGGAGTCACAAAAGTCAGATGCACGCAAATCCAAAGAGCCAGAGAGGATTGATAAATTAGCATTTGTCTGAGAAAAAGATACCATTTCAATTCGGATCTTATCAATTTTTGTCCTTGAAGTTGAAAACAAGATATTTCATTGATGATAGTCAGAGGGGTTGGTTTCAGAGGGTTGCAAAAAAATTTAAATGTATTAAAAAGGCATTAGGTTAGAATCCTGAGCAGAGATGAGAGATTTGGAAGTATGTTAGGCAGTGTAAACAGCATTTAGATAGGTGTTGTAGAAAGCAGTATATTTGAGGACATTCGCTAATGATGTTCTAGTCAGTCCACTGGAAAAGGCCAAGAGATGACATTAGAGAGCAGTTTGGATGCAAACAGAGATTGTGGATAATCAATGGTTGGAATGTTGTTGGGGAAATCAGAGGATAATAAATGAGGGAGCTAGCCTGAGAAATGTGTAAGAAATTGTTGTGGTAGTCCTCGGGAACAATAAATCACAGCAACATGCAGAGAGAATGTATTGAAAATATACAAAAGATGGAAAAGTTAATAATATGACATTTGGTAGTCCTGTACATGTGCTATGTGGGCAAACCAGTAGTCCAAACCCACTTCCGTCTCTGATTGTGAAAATTCACAACACTAGCCCTAGATAACAGCTATTAGAAAACAATTAAGGGTCTATGCATTAATTTGATGCAATGCAAATAAATATGCATCGTGCACATCGCAGTAATGCTTTTTTATGTACCGCTAAGATGCATCATGCCGGGGCCAATCTGGGAGCCCCGCCAAAATGACCCCTCCTGCGATCTCATTTTCCTGCTTAGCGCTGCCGGGGCCAACCACAGCCTCGCTATACAGACCTTAGCCAACATCAATAACTGTGAAATGTACATTTTTGTCAGTTTATTAACTTTCCCCTTCAATCGGAGCCCAAAGAGACAAGTGGCCGGTGAACTAAGAGACACTTCAATTCCAGTAACCTGAATACATCTCCTGATCCTTCGCCAGAAGATTTGTATACATGAACACTCCCATAGAAGGTGCCAAAAGTTAGCATTGATCGAATTGCATTTCGGACAGTTAGGGGTAGCATCCGGGCGAAATTTTGCCAATCTAATAGGGGTAAAGTAGGCCCTGTGTAAGATAAACACCTGTATTTGTTGAAATTTTAATGATGAAGTATAACCTTTAGTACTGTCTGTAACCATTTCCCACTCCTTGTCTGATAAAGGGCCAATATCTATTTCCCACTGATTCCTCAAACCATCCAAATCATCTGCAGTGGATTCATACAGAAGACATGAATACATTCGAGAGATCAGACCTCTATAACCCAAGGCCTGTAATTGTTTCCTCAGTGGATCCACCCCAAACACCAAAGTCTCCCCTTTAAATTGTGTGTCTAGGGCGTGTCGTAACTGAAGGTAAGAATAAAACATTGTTCTGGGTACAGAGAATTCCCCAACCAACTGTTCGAAGGATTTAAGTACATTTGTATCATAAAGCTGACCTACCGACACCACACCCAACCGAGACCACTCCCTGGCCCTCTTCACTGTATTCAACTTCTTAAATTTCTTTGCCCCCCAGATAGGAGTATATGGATCAATGTCAGTTTGTTTCATTATTTTATTACAGATTGTCCAAATCTTAACTGCCTGAATCAGGAGCGGAGGAGCCTGCATACCAAGCCGCCCCGCCAGCAGTGACTGTAAGGGAGTGTGATTAGAATTAAATTGGTGTACCAACACCCAATGTAGCTCATGGTAATCGGGGTCCGAAACCCATGCCTTAAAGTGGACCAATTGAGAGGCAAAATAATATAATTTCAAGTTAGGAAGTGCAAATCCACCAGAAGATCTGGATCTATACAGCGAGCTGAGCTTGACCTTAGCCCTTCCCCCTCCCCAAACCAATGAAATCAAATAGCTATCAATGCATCGGAAAATGGAGGGTGGAATATATACAGGTGACTGCTGGAGTATATATAAAAACTTTGGCTGCACCATCATCTTAATTAAATTTATCCTACCGGAGACAGAAAGTGGGAGCTTCTTCCATACATGAGTTTTTTCTTTAATGTATTTGATCTGGGGCCGCAAATTAAGTTCTACATATTCAGCTGGGGTATTGGAGATCCATATTCCCAAGTATTTGAATTTCGATACCCATTTTAACTGTAAGCCTTCTGGCATTGTCACGGGACACTCCCATCCCAGAGGGAACACGCTAGATTTATCCCAATTAATTTTTAGGCCGGAAAAAAACCCAAATCCATCAACCACCTGCAGCAAATGTTTTAGGGAAGTGTCGTGATCTGAAAGGAACAACAGCATATCATCTGCATATAATGCCACCTTATCCTCTCTGTGCTCTGATCTAAGTCCCACAATTTCTCTATCATGCCGGATCTTACAGGCCAGCGGCTCTATTGCTAATGCAAACAGGGCCGGAGACAACGGGCATCCCTGTCTAGTACCCCGCTCTAATTGAAATTGTTGAGAAAGATGCCCATTGACACAGACCCGCGCCACTGGATGTGAATACAAAAGTTTAACCCATTTTATAAATTCCGGGCCCACTCCAAATCGGGACAGCACCTCCCACAGGTACGGCCACTCCACCGAGTCAAACGCCTTGGCTGCGTCCAAGGACACCACAACTTCGCTCTCAGAGGAGGGTGACCGCACCTGCAGGAGAGTATACAGCCTTCTAAGATTGATAGACAAGGACTTGCCCGGCATAAATCCCGTCTGATCCGGATGAATTAATTCCAGCACCACTCTACTTAACCTCAAAGCCAGTAATTTTGCTAGAATCTTAACATCATTTGACAAAAGTGAAATCGGGCGGTAGGACTCAGGGTACAACAAATCTTTCCCTGACTTAGGCAGCACCACCACTATTGCCTCTGCCATTGAAGGGGAAAGAGCACCAATCTCACCCAGCTTGAATGTATCCAACAACCTAGACACAAAAAAGGGCCGGTGTTTTTTATATAATTCAATTGGGATTCCATCTACTCCAGGGGCTTTACCATTAGGGAATGACATAATAGCTATATCAATCTCTTCAAGAGTAAAGGGTGAGTCCAAAAACTCCCTACTATCATCGGAGAGGACAGGAAGGGAGATACCATTCAAATACTGCTGTAACGTATCCATGTCATATCTGACCTGTGACTTATATGTATTCGTGTAATATTTATGAAATACCTCAACAATATCAGGCATCAGATACTTCTTAACCCCACTGTCATCACAGATAACCGGTACTGCTGCATCTGCCCTCTCCGCCCTTGTCAGATAAGCCAGGAAGCTACCATTTCTATCGTCCTCTGCATATCATACATGCTTAGAAAACAGAAATTTACGTTTGGATTTCTCAAATACATACTCTACCCACTCTCTCTGGGCCAACTGCCATGTTCCCCTTGCAACCTCAGTTTTGTCCGCAATGTAATGTGCTTCTAAGGATTTACACTTTTTCTCTAACATCTGTTCTTTTTGTCTGGACGACTTTTTAATTTCAGCTATGCCAGCAATTAATGTCCCCCTTAGGAAAGCCTTAAAAGCGTCCCAAACTATAGGTGGCCTTGCTGTTACCAGATTATCTACAAAGAAGCCTTCCCACTGTGTCACCAAGGTCGCTCCTGTACCCATCAAGGAGAGCCAGAAGGGATTTAATTTCCAAAAGGACTGGCCTCTATCAATTGCAAAATCAATAGATAGGCAGAGGGGCGAGTGGTCAGAGATTCCCCTAGCCCTATATTCCACGCTCCTCACCAGCAGTACCAGAGAGTGTGACAGCAGAGCCAGATCAATTCTTGAAAATGCATTATGTGATGTAGAAAAGCAGGAGAATTGGACATCTTCTGAGTGCCTCAAACGTCATACATCTACTAACCCCATTTCCTCAACCAGAGCAGAAAAAGCCGACTTAGAGTTGCCAACTACAGCATTTTTCTCTCGCCATCTGTCCACCTCTCCATTTATCACATTATTAAAATCCCCTATACAAATGGCTGGAACATCTGGGAACAATGCCATGAATTCTCCACATTTCCTTAACACCTCACCATTATACGGTGGGGGTATATATACAGCTAACAGAATCACCGGAACCCAATTAATGACAGCCTTCATCAGTATAAACCTTCCCCCTGCATCCACTTGAATTTTTTCCAAGGAGAAGCAGAGACGTTTATGTACCAATATAGAGACCCCTCGAGAATTAGTTGTGTACGTAGAGTGGTATGCCCTACCTACCCATGCTTTTTTAAGGGCGAGTATTCTATCACCGTGTAAGTGAGTCTCCAATAGACAAACAATATCAGGATCATTTTTTCTAATTTGTCTTAGTACAAGAGAACGTTTCACAGCATTATTTAGGCCCCGCACATTCCAGGAGAGAATTTTCAGCTCCTTATCAGATGTACCAGAATACATATAATAGTAGTCCCGCTTATCTCACTACCCCGCATCCCACACCCCTGCAGAGCATACATTGACATACTTATAAGCACATATAATCCTTGTCTATATATTTGCGATAACATTAAAACTACCCACAACTTAAATAACTTTAATACTAAACCCATACCCCCACCCTGTATACTCCACCCAACTTAAGTATACCTTAAACCCTAACTAAAATTACCTTAAGATATTCAGCAGGCCAGCACACTACCAAAAAAGGTCACCCGCCAACCCGCAAAATACCAGAAGATAGAGGAAGGAAAAGGAAGGAAGGAAAAGGGGCGAATTGAGACGAGGTAAAGAATGGCCTTAAAGCCATGGGCTCTCCAGCCCATTACATATTTTTTTTTTTTTTTTTACAGTGGACCTTTCAATATTAGTTTGAAAATCACAGACCCCACCTGAGCGAAATACATTTTTTTTTTTTGTACCACAGAAGAGAAATTACATTATGTATAGCAAATACCATGCATAATATCAATGACAAATCAGCAATGTCCAAAGGACTATCAGGAGAGACATAAAAAAGTACTCATCCTGCATCAGCGTCCAGCAGCAGCTAGGCGGTCCAACCAAATTGCAGCCTCTCGGGGAGTATCAAAAAAGGATGTACGGCCCTCCGAAACCACTCTCAACCGGGCAGGGAAAATCATGGCATATGGGATCTGTAAATCTCTCAATCTTCTCTTCACCGGAATGAATTGAGCCCTGTTCTTTTGTACATCCAGAGCGAAATCAGGATACATTGCTACTCGCTGACCATTGTATTCCACTGAACCTTTCTGCCTAGCCAAGCGTAGAATTATATCTCGGTCACGATAGTGCAACAATTTGGCTATGAAGGTGCGTGGGGGGGCTCCAGGAGGGGGTGCTTGAGTTGGAATATGGTGGGCCCGCTCCACTGCGAATTGGGCTGTAAATTAACTCCGACAAGATTTACCCCGACATCTCGACTCTGAACGCCTCCTTCCCGACGAGTATTGAAGACGACTGTTCTGCAAAGCGACTTGAACCAATCCCAATAAAGGAAGAAGCCAGCGCCACTTTGTGATGTCATTGACAAAGGCGACGGTATTATCACAAGAACTAGTATTCCACAAGAAAGGCACTCAATTGAATCTATTTGATGGCGATGGAAAGTACTGTCCCAGAAGCCATTCCATAAATGCTTGATTGGGTTCAGATTTGGTGTCTGAGAAGGCCATGATACATACATAACAATAGTGTCATTTTCATCAAACCATTGGGTAACCACACATGCTCTGTGGAGTGGGGCATTGTCACCCTGGAAGACACCCTTCCTGTAAGGATAGAGATGCTGTAATATGGGGATCACTCACTGCCATTAAGTAGTGCTTAACAATGACCTTGACTTTTAAGGAACTGACCCAAAGCATGGCAATAAAAGTCATGCTACTCATAAATTTACAAACCTAGGGCAATCTAGCATTTTTATACCTTACCCTGACTATGCTAGGATGTTATTTACTTAATTAACACATAAACAACACCAGTGTGGAAGCCCTTCCTTTCACTATGCTTGATGTCTCTTATTTACCCAGGCATTTGCATTTTTTTGTCCACTTTGTATCTCTATACCAGGACCCATTGAAATGTTTTTCATGGAATTTAGACAAAACCACAGTTTAAGATGTCGTTACTCATTGAAGCGGTGGTGGGATTCCAGACACAGCTCTTAGCACCTTGATATGACTTTACAAAGAGAGATAAAGGAGTAAATTTACTAAACATTCTAAAATCAAAAGCGGACGTGTTGTTCATAGCAACCAATCAGATTGTAACTATCATATATCTAGTACATTCTAGAAAATAATAACTAGCCTCTGATTGGTTGCTATGGGCAACACCTCCCATTTTCCTTTTTGAAGGTTTAGTAAATCAACCCCCAAGTGTTTTTGTACCCACATCCTTAAAATGATTGGTGACACATCATACACGTCCACCAATCCATGTTTAGAGAACTATAACCTGCTTTATGAATGCTGAACTAGAAAGAACTAATATAATACAAAAGCACTTTTTTGGAACTATATTATTTACTGAAATTTCTATGGGCCGCTTGCCACTATACAATGAAGTCTATATTGTTTACTAACTGCCAGATAATATAATATGCATTATATACTTTATACCAAACATTTGGGTCCGTATAGTATAATAGTTATCAACTAATAGTCTGCATTGTTTAGTTATTTGAGAAAGGGGTCTGTCTGTAAATGTTACTAGCTATTTGGGTACTAAGTAAGTTCTGTGTTGTTCACTAGCTACCAGAAAATGGATTTTACACTAACCAGAAGAGAAAGTCTATCTACTATATAAATGCCTAGTGGCGTGTGTGTGAAAAAAAAAAAACAAGCTGCAGCGCCACCTGCTGGGCAGAGTTATACACTGACCTATATATTTCTTGAAGGAGAAGTGACAGTTGGGAGTGGTTGTTGGTTGCCGGGGGTGACAGTGGGGAGTTTTTAATACCTTAATTAGCTTGATGAAGGATGTGGCGATGAAGATGAAGGATGAGGTGATGGAGAAAAATGATGAGGTGGTGACATGTGGACAAAACCACGTTAAAAAAGGGCGCTTGCGTCGGGAAGTAACACTCTTCCCCTGAGGAGGCCTGGCCTAGCCCCAAATGCATGACAAGAACCTTTTTAACACCTTAAGTAGCTTGATTTGACTAGAATGCATGAGTATCATGCATGGGTTAACTTGTATTGTATATTTGCCACTGTGGTCTTTAAACATTTGCTGTCAGAATCGGTTTGTTTACTAGCCCAGAAACAGGGATTTGATTTGTATGCTATTCACCAGATATGGGTCTGAATGAAATAGTTGTTATGAAATGGAGGTGTATTCAGTACTGTTTAGATGGGATGGTGACAGGGGCGGGCTGGGAGGGAGGCAGGGGGGCATTGGTCCCCCGGGCCGCTCAGTTTAACCACTGTTAGGTGCTGGCCGCCCAGCCCCCCCCCCCCCCCCGATGCACTATTACCTAATTATTACCGGCGGCCGCATCACATGACACGCGATGCGGCCGCGTCAGCGCACAGGCGGGCGCATCACATGACACATGATGCGGCCGCGACATTGATGACAAGGCCGCATCACGTGTCATGTGATGCGGCCGCGTGTGCGCCCCCCCGGGCTGAAACTTGCCAGCCCGCACCTGGATGGTGTTAATTACATATGAAACAATGTTTTAACACTGTATATGATTTTTATTATAAAATAGATTAAATAGGTGGTTGTGGAGTCATCACTAGCACAGCTGGATTATCCATTTTTTCTAGCCTCCTGCTTAGGGCCCAGTAGGCCCAGATGGGGCCGGATTACTCTAACACCTTTTTATGGAGGGAGATGTGGGCCTAAACGTTTATGTTGCCTAGGGCTCTATAGCCTTAATCCATCTCTGCTCACAGGCAGAAGAAAGGCCCCAATTGCATATAATCCATTGCAAGCACAATGTACGTGCACTGTGAATGAATACTATCTCACAGCTGGTGCTACATTGTAAACTAAAAATGCATGAAATCTTGTACAGTTATTCATTGTTTCACACCAAATTGGCCATTGCATACAGGATGTGTAGTACATTGTAAGTAATTTACTGTATATGTTGACCTGTAGTAGTAATAACTAATTACTGTTTTTCTAATTGTGACCACAAGATGGCAGAAATATTCATATAAGAATCATAGGTGAAGAACATTGCAGAATCATTTTTATTGATGAGTATGGTTTGTAATATTGGTTATAATCTGCTTATAAATGTCAATAACAATTTTAATCAGTAAGGCACTAAAGGGGTATTTTGATCGGATTTCTTAACGTTCAATGCAAATAGAAATAAAAGTAGAAATTCTCTATACTTTGTATATTGAGTCCTTGCTATTGGCGTTTTCTGTGCAAAACCTGTGTCAGGCAAATAGATATTTTGCTTTCATACAAGATGAGTACTGTCAATAGGGATAGCTAGAACTAGTACACATCAAATAATTTAAATGAGGGGTTTATTTTTTGCTAGACTACCAATGGGTGGAGAAAGAGGCATATTTAGGACCTCTTTCAATCTGAGCTCCATTACACGGGTGCCTAATGGTCGTCTCCTATATTAGCAGAGATTGAGCATTGCTTCTTTTCCAGTTTATTAAAATATCAATGCACGCTAAGGGTTAATACTGCTTTCTTAAAAAGAAATTCCAATTTGAAACTATTTATAAATTTAAGAATGAAAAAAATAAGATCATAAATTGGCACAATGTAAAGTGTATCTTCAATTTGTAAGTTTTTGTATAAAATATGATGTCATACTGTGCAAAGTATTCTATCTAGTATCTTAAATACAAAGTGTAAAAGGTTTTTCCCACTTGGCATAATGTCTCCACAATATTGTATTAATTATTGTGATTTTCACAATTTGTGAATATACATAAACATATTTGAAATGATGTGGTTACGGTTCTTAAATTGTCACCATGTGGGTTCTTAGGACACCGCTAGATTTCCTAACCAGTTTTCTAAAGGAGCTACCAACACTTGTCAAAATTGGGGCACCTTGTCGAACGGCAATAACCACATAATTTTTTCCCTGCTGGCTCAAGACTACTGGAATTGCTTCACTAGCTGTTAGCCACATAGCACCGAAACACCAGTCAGTCCCAAAGATTGAATACTCTGAAAAAGAATTTAATGAGTTAACTTGACCTTCACTCTATTTAGCAATTAGCTGCTTATTAAACCAGATGATCTCAGGCAGAAAGGCTCTTCCTACGTTTTAAGAACATGATCTAACACAAATCTAAAACCTGTAAAAAGTGCTTTACTGGTGACATGGACTTGAGGATCCATGGTGTTATGGCTATCTCTTTATAATCTGAATCCAGAAATCTGAGTTCAACAGAAAGTTGTTGGGACCTGAGACAGCAGCCCCAAAATGTTTAACTTTCCTGCACCCAAATTCCTCTGTGTGTTCACAAGCTCTGGTGCTGAGGACGTGAAGGCGGGTGTGCTGCCTAATCAGCAAGTGACATATCTGCATCAAGGGTTGCATTCAAAATGCAGTTCATATGAAATAAGCTGCAACCAAAGCATAGGCAAACTTCACTGTATATCCATGAAGTATCTGACTTGCACAGAATCCATTAGACAGGAGACACTCAAATCGTTCACCTCTCCCAGATTGTGGCCTAATTCCAGTGAAAGCAACCTAAATATATAAGGTTTACAAGTTGGATGGCTGTAATTTAGTCATCTTGTAGGGAGAACTTTAATCCTGTGCCTAGTGCAGATCACAAAGAGTCACCTCATCTGCTGTGCCAGACCTAGTCATAATTAATACATGGCCAAATACAAGTAGATAAAACATTGAGAAATTCAGAAAGTTATTTAACACACCAAAATACTGCCTGAATCAACTTGAATTTAACACTTATGAAGCTACTTACGTACTGTAAGCACTGGAATATTTCTGGTATAATTCCATTGTTTGGTGTAACTTTTTTGTCATGAAAGGCCACAGCATCTTAGTACATTAATCGGCTGCAGTCGCATGATAATTGGTTCAGTCCTCAAAATGGCTGCCATCTCTGACTGTCATTGACTGTTTTAGTTTAGTAGAGGCTGGTGGAATTGATCGCAAGGGATTAAAAATACTTATGTAGTGTTAACAAATTTACCTTAGTCTGTGTGTGTGTGTGTGTGTGTGTGTGTGTGTGTGTGTGTGTGTGTGTGTGTGTGTGTGTGTTAGACTGTAAGTCTCAGTGAGGCAGGGACTGATGTGAGTGAGTTTTCTGTACAGCACTGTGGAATTAGTGGGGCTATATAAATAAATGGTGATGATGATGATGATGATATATTCATAGAGTCTGTACAGAGGTAAAACACATGATGGTGATATTAATTGCACTAGTGCTTTTACGTAATAACATAATATTATTGTAACACTCACTGCACTATATGCACCTTCAACATTGCTGGTTGGGCAGATATATCTCCAGGCCCTGAGTTCTTGTCACAGTTCCCTGCTATTGGGGAAACTATACCTCCCAGCAACCCTGGCCATAGGAATGCTAGGAGAAACATGTATATATGCCCATGAAGAGCAGCCATCTTGCTCTGTTTAGCCAAGGACAGAATTGGAGCAAGATACACGGAGTGAGGCCTGCAAGAGAAGAGTGCCAGGCCAGCCACAGCCATAAATATCTCAGGATAGTATCCAGAATCGAGAGTCCCATTGCATTGTGAATTCTGGGGCATCAGCGAATTATAAAAAGTAAAGATGCTCAGGCTCGGTTCCCCGAGAACCGAACACCCTTGAACTTAGCAGATCCAAGTACCGAGCCGAGCCGGTTCGGTACTTTTGCGCGCCCTCTGAATTGAAAACAAGGCAAAACATCATTGTTACATTGTCGGATCTCAGATCTCGTGAGTTTTGGATACTATAAATACCGCCCTCCATGCCAATCTAGCGCCATTTCATAGAGGGACACAGAAGGGGTAGCACAGTTCTTGGCAGTCTCTAGTGCAGTTGGGCAGCGTCATAGGTAGAAAAGAAAGAGGAGGGATAGCAGTGTTCTTCAAAGTCTCCAGTGACATTCAGGAGAGCTCCATTGCTCCATTGCTAATTGTCATTGCTGAAATACAAATAATAGGTCTGACAGGCTTGGTCTTCTAAATCTGCAGTCACATTGTACTGTGTTATATAGGTAGCATATAAAGAGGAGAGATCCATTGCTCCATTGCTAGTTGTCATTGCTGAAATACAAGTAATAGGTCTGGCAGGCTTGGTCTTCTAAATCTGCAGTCACATTGTACTGTGTTATATAGGTAAAACACATAGAGGAGAGCTCCATTGCTAATTGCCATTGCTGAAATAGAAATAATAGGGATGGCAGGCTTGGTCTTCTAAATCTGCAGTCACATTGTACTGTGTTATATAGGTGACATACAAAGAGGAGAGCTCCATTGCTAATTGTCATTGCTGGAATTGAAATAATAGGGCTGGCAGGCTTGGTCTTCTAAATCTGCAGTCAAATTGTACTGTGTTATATAGGTAAAACACAAAGAGGAGAGCTCCATTGCTAATTGCTATTGCTGAAATAGAAATAATAGGGCTGGCGGGCTTGATCTTCTAAATCTGCAGTCACATTGTACTGTGTTATATAGGTAAAACACAAAGAGGAGAGCTCCATTGCTCCATTACTAATTGTCATTGCTGAAATAGAAAGAATAGTGCTGGCAGGCTTGGTCTTCTAAATCTGCAGTCACATTGTACTGTGTTATATAGGTAAAACACAAAGAGGAGAGCTCCATTGCTCCATTGCTAATTGTCATTGCTGAAATAGAAATAATAGGGCTGGCAGTGTTGTTCTTAATGTGCAGTAACATTGTACTGTGTTATCAAAATGGATTCACAGCAGTACACAGAAGAGCAGGAGCACCAAGCAGCTGATGGCTCCAGTCATGATGATAGTAATCCCTCTACGTCATCTGCTAAAGCCTATGTTAAAGTGCATAGTGTTTTTAAGTCAGGGAAACAAAAATGTAAAAAAACACCTTTTATCTTGGTCAAGAAAGAAAGACTTTTAATCCAGGCAAAGTTATCTGCAGAAAAAAATAAAATTACCAACATGCCATTCTACACACGCAGTGGCAAGGAAAGAATGAGGCCTTCGCCTTTCTCTATGAGTGCTAGTTCTGCAACTGTCACTGAGGCATCTTCTTGTAAGGTCAGTAATGAACAAGCATGACCTTGTCATTCGGACTCCAAAAGTGGTGCCCAAATACTTTTACGTGTAAAAGCCGAGCTGGAAGAAAACAGTAAGGCATTAGAGGAAAATGTATGTTCAGATTCAGAAATGACACAAATCCCTGAGGAGAGTCTATCCACGAGTGATATGTGTAATCCTGAACTGTCTGATAGTGTACCCATAAAGAAGGCCCCTTTCAGCATTTATGCAGATGTGTGCATAAAATTGAAGATGCCACTTTAGAATTTCAACAGGATGAGGGGGATATTTGTGTAGCTGACGAGGGCGCTAATGAGGATGTTGATGAGGATGATGTAGTCCTGCTCCATTGGAAGCAGTTCTTGCACGTGATAAGAAGAAGGCCATTGTCATGCCTGGGCATAAGACCAAAATATCCACCTCTTATGTGTGGAATTATTCTTACCCAAATCCTGACAACAGTTGTCTACCCTTTTGTAGCGTTTGTAAAGCCACAGTAATGTGAGCATGGATGTCTAAATAGACGTGTGTATGTACTACCTTCCATTTTGCTCCTGTTTCATCAGTATTGCACAAAGTGTTTGTAATCTGCACTTTAGGTCAAGGGTACCTAACTATATTATAATTTCTTGGGTATTGGGGCTGATTCGAAACTCAGTGATGAACTAGCTTTTTGCTGTGAATTACATTGGCTTTTTTTAATGCATTGTCTGGCACCCTGGATGAGTCTGGACCTGATAAAAGCATGCATCCCAGATGGGGGTCAGCACTCGTCGTCATGTATTAGCTGTAGAATTACCACAGTTATCCAAGGAACGGTTGTAGCGATCAAATGAACCATAACTGATTTCATGACCCAAGGACAATTCCATCTTGTGCCACTTTTCTTTTCTGCCACTGCTGTGTAGCAATGTTTCCTAGATGTGCTCTGAACTGCCGTGTGTTTGAGTCATTGCTCTATCACTTAGCATCCAGCCAGATCGCTGCAGTCTTTGAAAGTGTATGAAAATAATATTGTGACCTGTGAGATGGTCAAAATTGACTGCAAATGACTTGAAATTAGTGTTATTGAGGTTAATAATAATGTAGGGGGGAAAGCAAAATTACGTAATTTTAGCAAAAAAAATAGGGATTTTAGAAAAAAAAATAGGGATCCAAAACCAAAGCCAAAAACAAAACACGCAAAGGCGGTTTTGTCAAAGCCAATGCCAAGACCAAAACACAAAGTTAATCCAGATTCAAAACCAAAACCAAAATCAGAACACAGGGGTCAGTGGACATCTCTAATAAAAAGCCTCTGGTGATATTCCACAGTGTAATTGGAAGTAATGGTGGTCCCTTTGTTAGCTGCACAACTGAGCATTGATATGCTTTATGATAAAGACTATGCTGAATACAAGGTTGTAAAAGACAGATTCATCATGTATTACTCGAGTAAGGCAGGTGAGAGAACTGACCCAGGTGTGTTAATTGTGAATTAATTAATAGTGCATAAAGAATGCAAAAATTTGCGGTTGTGTGAGGCGCAGCAATGTGAATTTTGCAACTGCTCGATTGTGACTGATATTAAAGAAGGCACACAGGAATATGACATGCTCTTACCTAAGGACTAACCCAAACAGATAAGTCCAAAACATCTTGAAGGGGGCACCCATATGACAATCATAATTAAATTACGCATCTCAGTAGAGAGTTAACAGGGAAGACTATGGAAGGTTGGCTGGCCCCAAGCAGTCTCATTTCTGCAGTGTACTCCCCACCACAAGATAAGATAGCTGGTTTATGGGTAAGGGAGAGTAGTTTCCACTCAATACCTTGATAAATGACAGTACCCTGATTTTGTGAAAGGATTGAGGGGGATTATGATTATGACCACAACTGATTATGGCCACAAGGTAGAGCAAAGAATTTGTGACTTCCTAAGACTATCTCCATGCACCAGAGAATAGTCCCACTAAAGATGCTAATGAAATAGAACTATTACAGCAGATAAATATCACTACCCAAAAAGAGTATGAAAAGTTAACAGAGTACTTTTATTGCCTGGAAAATGTACTGTACAAACTTGTGGCCAAGGGGGACATCACTACAAGGCAGATTGACCACAGTTGAAGGAAACAATGTCTACACCCAACTCTAAGGGGGAGATTCAATTAGCCGCAATAATACGACTCCTGGGAACTAGTGGATTAGATACAGAATTCACCATTTGAACTTAGTCACAAGGTTAGAGTTGGTTAGTGAAGCACTCCAGTCCACTGATAATCATAAAAACACTTTTATTAGTACTACAGTAAAACTTATAAATATTAACCAGGTCTAAAAAAAAGGTGTAAATATTAAAATCAAATATGTGAGAATAGTAAATAATTCAGCTAAATAAAATCATAAACTGACCCTTCAGTAGAGCCGGCATAGGGTTTGTGCAAATATTGTATATTCTGAAAATCTGTAGTATTACCCACATCAAGGAGATCATAAATTTAATAAACATTAATATTGATCAAATAGTTTTATCTCCTTGTGTTATTACACATTATGATGATTGTGTTCATACATTATTGACAATATTCAGTCCATCTATCAGAACACATAAATGAATCTTCTGATAGACAAACTATAGTCAATAATGTTGATAGGTGTTGATATTGTTTGATATTAAAACATAATATAATAAGGTGTAAAAACACAAGGAAACAAAACAGGTGCATCTATCTCTTCTGTCGAAATGTGGATAGGATAGTAAAAGTATACAGGATACCACTTTTGTTCTGTCCCATAATCCAAAGGAGAAACTCCACCGCAATATTCCACTAGGGCCCAGAAATTAGAAGAACACATTTATTTATTTTTTGTATACTTTGATAACTGATCCCTCTGTGGGCTTTTTTTGTATTTCTCTAGGAGACATTCACTTTTACTTGCCGTGCGCTATCAAACCATTGCGGCTATGTGTTTCTCTTGGTTTAAAATACATGAAACAATATTGCTGGTGCTGCATATGTACAGACTGCCAGGCTGTATATGCAATTTTTCCCCCCAAGAATTTTGCTGTTATACGGTCCATTATAATATGGCCTGGTCAATTTGTAACATATTACTGTAGTTTCTCTTTGACTGACAACTATTACGTAGTGTAGCACTTCTGACACCTCCTGACATCACTTGTAGTACTTCTGGTACTGAGACCCTGCAGACATCAGACACAGACAGCTTCAAATTAAACGGTGCTTTATTGTTTGCATTGCAACAAAGAGCAATACTTCGTCAGGATGACACCAGTAAACAATATCACCTTGTTTACACCTCCTGGTGACCTTAATGCTAAGCTAAACATAGTTTGGCTCTCTACTGACTGGCCTGCTCTTCCAGCATCAGTCACAAACACAATTGTCCAACTCAGGTTTTACGTACACAAGTCTCCTCCCCTTGATCTAATACCTCATTAGACCACCTGTGTGTGTGTGTGGAGGCTAGGAGTTTGTCTGAGTACTGAATTAACTCTGTATGTAGCTGTCCCCTGCAGTCTTCCTGGGAAGTCATCTGTCCCTATGCATGACAGGTGTGGCAAATAGACCTCTTTGCTACAGTTTGTATGGACCCCAGTAATTAGCCTAAGTAAAAGTGTCTCCCTTGAGGCATGTTATGCGATCTGTGCTAGAGTTGTTCAAGATTGGAGGATCTAAATACGTGTTCCAATGCCTGGGAGAGTCTCAGTTCTGATTTTTTAATTTGACGGGTCTGACTGAGTATATCTGAGTCCTGTATACTTTCGAGCACTGACCACCACGGAGACTGTAGAGGTAGTAAGCTGGCTTCATGAGTCAAACTGGCCTGAGATCTGAGAAGGTGGCTGCAGTTTCACCTTGTGCTGTGTTGCCAAGACCTACAATGTTGGTTTGAGTGCTGACAGTCTACTAAGACAGAGTGCAGCAGGCCTGTCCAACCTGTGGCTCTCTAAGTGTTGTGAAATAACAAGTCCCAGCATACTCTATTAGCTGTCTGTTGACTCTGCCAGTGCTGCCAAGAGGAATTCAGGGCCCCCTTACAACAAATTCATGGGGCCCCCCTTATAGTCGAGTATGCGCAAATTTTTTCGTGGGTGTGGTCATGCATTTTGGGGCGTGGCAAATGCGCCATTGGGGCGTGGCTAACACATCAAAATCACTAGGCTCTCATTTCGCTGGAGCGTCACATATGTCCAAGCACTCCTGACGTTCAGGACATCTAGCACCACAGTGTAGTATAGAAAAAATGCAGTGTGTACACAAAGAGTTCAGTTTTGGCCTGCACCTTACATTGGGCTCACCAAAAATTTCCATTGTCCCTACTAGAATCACAACATTTCACATACTGTCCTGCTCTCTCCTACCTGTTCTTCTCACTTTCACCACCTGTGGCTGCATGTTTCTTTAGTTGCGGCTTGTCTGGATCCTGGAATGCTGGGGGCCCTATTTGGAAAAAATGGCTACATTTAGATAATTCCAAACAACCCTGGCGTTAAATCAATACCACCCACGATTAATTATTAGGCCTTCCTCCAGCTCCAATATTACAATAATGTGCCCCTTCATCATCGCCATGCCTTATGATCACACTGCGCCCTCCATGCTGCTTTTGCCCCCTTCACCTGGCTCCCCTTCATCACACTATACTATGCTGCTCCCCCCCTTTTTCAATCCCACTATGCCATGCCTCCCCCCCTTTTTAACCCCACTGTGCCATGCTGCCCCCCATTTTTTTAACCCCTCTGTCATGCTGCCCCCTCGTTTTTAACCCCTCTGTGCCATGCCCGCCCTCTTTTAAACCCCTCTGTGCCATGCCCCCATCATTTTTAACCCCTCTGTGCCATGCCTCCCCTCATTTTTTAACCCTTCTGTGCCATGCCCCCCCCTGTTTTTTAACCCATCTGTGTCATGCTGCCCCCCCTTTTTAACCCCTCTGTGCCATGCCCCCCCTCATTTTTTAACCCCTCTGTGTCATGCTGCCCCCTCTTTTTTTAACCCTTTTGTGCCCCTCCTCATTTTTTAACCCCTCTGTGTCATGCTGCCCCCCATTTTTTAACCCCTCTGTATCCCCCCTCGTTTTTTAACCCCTCTGTGTCATGTTGCCCCCCCCATTTTTTAACCCCTCTGTGCCCCCCCCCACCCATTTTCCTCCCTTCACTTACCTTTTCTTCTCTTTTCTTTCTTGGTCTTCTCTGCTCCTCTGTGCTCCATTGCTCCAGACTGACTGAATGCTGGGCGTGACATGATGATGTCACACCCGGCATTCAGTCTTAATGGAGCAGCAGAGAGGAGGGACGCCGGCGCCGCGATCACGTGAGCATGTTTTGTTGTTTTTTTTACTACCCTGCTCCCCCCACCAACGGCCGATCCCCCCCCTAAAAAAAAATAAAAAATATATAGTTGTGAAAAAAAAAATCGTTGGCGCATGGGCCCGGGCCGGTCCCCCTGACATGCCCGGGCCCGGGTAATTAGTACCTGCCCCCCTCCCCATTGGCGGCCCTGGACTCTGCTGGCAAAACTTGCTGATGCTTGTAGTTTCAAAGCACCTTGAGAGCTACAGTTGATCAGTCCTGGAGAGAGAAAGAGAGAAAAAAAACAACAAAATTTTTTTATTTTGTATTTTGTACCTTGATAGAACCATGTTGCATTGAAGGGGGAGGTACATTTAAAATGTGGGGACAGATTTGTAGTTAGGTAGGATATGTCCTAGTCAACTTTAAATTTCAATGTCAAAATAAAGCTATCAAGTATTTGCGTGCTACATAAAAAAGATGCCACTATTTTCCTTACATGAAAAATAATAAAATAATTTGCACCCCTTGCATTGTAACATGGTTTGTCCAGGATCAAATTTACTCATTTTTTGCCCTTGCTCTCCTTAATGACTCAGGCCCAGTGTTAGCTATGTGACAGAGACAGTACCTAATGTGAGTGATTGTCAGTTCAAATTCATACCTGCACTTCACTGTATAATATATTTTGTTAACTGCAGCCACGTTATGTGCTGGAAGGGAAAAGAAATTATTACAAATCAAATATGAGATTGCCTGACACCAATTTATTCAGCAAACGTGTATTTTTAGGTAACTTGTAGCATATGTGAATGTTTAATATTGAGGCTAATATATTTTAGATAATTTCTGTTTGGGTTTACGAAACATGATAAAAAATATCTATCTATCTCTGTCTGTCTTTTTCTGTATCTATCTATGGGGGAATTTCAATTAGCCCCAATGTTCCATTGAATATTACGGCTGTGCACATTTTCAGGTAGTACAGTGTCTCAGCATCGAAGAGAAACCTCTGATAATATATTGCAGCGGAAGGGAATTTGAATCAGTCCCCCTGTATGTATTTTGTTTATGTAAAATGAAAAAAATAACAGTAATTAGGGCATAAACAGTTAATATTTATCATCTATGAAAAAAATTAATTAATTGCAAATAGCTTTTCCATGTTAAACAAGTTTTGTGCCAACTTATTTTAAAAATGAATGTATTATGCCCATGCATCAATACTTTATATCCCTTACTTCTGTTCAGTCTTTCTTTCCCCATATTCCTTTCTCTGTTTCTACGTTCAGTTTTCCTCAGTCTCTCCTTCACTCCCACTCTCTCTCTCTCTCTTTCATTCTCTCTCCGGGTGTCTTCTGTAATTATGTTAATTTCAGGTCATTTTCGCCCCCACACACCAAAGTGAGAATAATAATAGAGTGAGAGCATACAAGAGAAAGAAAAAGAAGGGGGGAGACAGGAAAGAAAAGAGATGAAAACAGAAGAATGAGCAAAAAAAAGGAAGGTCAGCGAAATAGAAGGAGACAGAGAAAAGTATATGAGATTGTCCCTCCAGCATAGAGATCAGTGTCACAGCTTATGTATCTGTCATTTGTCACCTCCCCCCAAGCAGGAATGTCAAGAGAGGGACACCAGCTGCTCTGTCACATATATTACTATACCAGCGGTTGCTGAGAACCTGGCAGTCGTCACTGCTCACACAATACTACATCATGACACACAGCTCAGTCACAGCAAGGTGAACTCTCTTCTCAGAAACACTACTATGGTACAGGTAAAATGCAGACAGTGGGAGGTAGCAGTTTATCCTTTTCACATACACATACTAGCCAAACATATGTCCCATTCTGCGCAATAAAATTTGGCCAGCTGCAAATTTTAACAGGGAAAACTCAGAAATACATTTTTACATAGAAAAATTTAATTTCAGAGGAAAAAGAAACAAGTGGTATCTCTTCAATATGTGGTATATTTAAAAGACACAAGCGTTAATACGTCACCCCCTTACACTCTCTATGGTGGGACATGTTAGTTTAATTGTGATTTTTAGCAGGTACACCCACCCATAGAGATCCAAGACCTACTAACTAGTATCAGTTAGGGGTTCATTTTTGGCCAGGAATGTGCCCAAGCCATAAAACTACATTATACGTTATATTTTTTAAGGCATTATTTAACTTCAAAATCATTCATCTTTAAACAAGTGTAAGCTTAAGCTTATTTTTTTTTTCAACATTATTGTAATATCAACGTACTTTGCGCATTTTTTATTTATTGTTATCATTTATTTATATAGCACCAGCATACTTTGAAATTCGGAAGAAACCAAGTAATAAACCAAGACTAGGCATTAACAAAGGGAAAACAAAGAGGTAAGAGGGTACCATGCTATAGTAGCTAGTTGTGATATCAATGTGTTTTACTAAAATATCGCTATTTAGCATCTCAGCGATAAGCACAGTATTGATACTGTTAACTAGAGATGTTCACTGACCTCATTGTCTTGGTTTTGGTTTTGGATCTGGATTAACTTCATCGCGTGTTTTGGTTTTGGTTCCCGATTTTTTTCTACAATCCCGATTTTTTTTTTTCTAAAATCACATAATTTGGCTCTTTTTTATCCCAGCATTATTATTAACCTCAATAACATTAATTTCCAATCATTTCCAGTCAATTTGTGTCAAGTTACAAGAACACTGCTACCCCTGTTTCTGTGTGAGCAGTGGCACTGAGCACTGTCACTGGGGAATGGCGGATGACAAGAACACTGCTACCCCTGTTTCTGTGTGAGCAGTGGCACTGAGCAATGTCACTGGGAAATGGCGGATGACAAGAACACTGCTACCCCTGTTTCTGTGTGAGCAGTGGCACTGAGCAATGTCACTAGGGAATGGCGGATGACAAGAACACTGCTACCCCTGCTTCTGTGTGAGCAGTGGCACTGAGCAATGTCACTGGGGAATGGCGGATGACAAGAACACTGCTACCCCTGTTTCTGTGTGAGCAGTGGCACTGAGCAATGTCACTGGGGAATGGCGGATGACAAGAACACTGCTACCCCTGTTTCTGTGTGAGCAGTGGCACTGAGCAATGTCACTGGGGAATGGCGGGTGACAAGAACACTGCTACCCCTGTTTCTGTGTGAGCAGTGGCACTGAGCAATGTCACTGGGGAATGGCGGATGACAAGAACACTGCTACCACTGCTTCTGTGTGAGCATTGGCGCTGGATCTCCTTGGGAGGGAGGTACTTATGGAATCCAAAACCCGTGAGATCCGACAACGCAACAATGACATTTTGCCTCGATTCAGATCCCAGTACAAGCGGAGATACCGAGCCGGCTCGCGAGCCTACTTGGATGCCCTCAGTTCGGGTGGGTTCAGTTTTCAGAAAACCGAGCATGAGCATCTCTACTGTTAACAAGACTAGAAACATCTGGTTGAAGATGACATTTTAATATTTAAATAGCATCAATTTGTGCTTATAGGAATGACCATAGTGTGAAATATTAAAATAATTTATGTAATTGCACCTAAATAATACATATTTTTCCTTTTTTCATATTGCCATTTGCTTTACCATATATCAATAGCGAGAATTTATTCAATAATCCCCAGAGTAGTGATGTGAGATTTCTGTCAAACTGATGTGGGAAGACTGTGGTTTCAAACAAGAAATGTAGCCATTTTCATTACCACCCACACTGCAGCCATTCCCCCCGCAGCCATTTTCCTTACCTCCCTCCCTGCAGCCAATGCTCCCCCTGCATTAATTTTGTCACCACCCCTCTGTGGGTATTTTCTTTACACCCTCCTACAGTCATTGTCCCCATGCAGCTATTTTCCTCACCCCCCCCCACCCTGCAGCCTTTTTTTCTCACCCCTCCTCCAGCCAATTTCCTTAAACCCACCAGCAGCCATTGCCCCCCAGTGCAGCAATTTTCCTTACCTCCCACCCTGCTTCCATCTCCCCCTGCAGCTATTTCCCTCCCCCTGCAGCTTTATTCCTCACCTCCCCCCTGCATCAATTTTTCTCACCTCTCCCCCAGCAGCTGTTTTCCTTATGTCCTCCACTACAGCCATACACCTCCACCCACCCACTCACTCACCCACTTACTAACTCACCAACTGACCTACCTCATCACAGCAGTCTTCCTCTGGGCAGCCTGCAGGAAATCCGCTTGCCTGTCAGTTTGGAGGTAGATCATGCTTGTCTATGTGCATAGTGACAGTCAGGTTCGCCCACTTTGGACCAGGGGCGGCCCCGATAATGCCAGCCACAGAGCACACTGTTTAAGGAAAAAAAAAAAATAATAATAATTAAATGCTGACAGAGTCTTTCCCCCCTGCCCAGACCCAGCGCCACTGGCTGTTGCCTGATTAGTCTATTAGTTGTTCATGCCTTGCAAACTGTGTACCATTATCTGGCACAATATTAAGCAAAGCCCCACAAAGTCTGAAGACATGAGAGATAAAATATACTTAGATTATTTTTGGCTGAAAGAAGTCCTTCTAGAGGAATAAAATGGGCCATTTGAACCTATCTACCACAACCAGGAGGTATTGAAACCCATGGAGATAAGCTATGATATCCATGGTGATATGGAATTTTAAGTATAGGTATTGGTTCCTCTAGACCCAGGTGTGCTTTTTGTGGAGACTTGACTAATGCACAGACTGGACATGACTGGACAAAGCTTTGAACATCTTTGCAGAGTTTTGGCCTACATTAAGACACCAACTGAAGTATTTTGCTAATTCCAGAGTGGCCTGATTTTTTGTGGTCATGGACTTCTTGAAGAACTTTGGATCTTAGCTCTCGGATTTGGAACAGAGAGTCATGGGTGGAGCCTGTTGCTGTGCTTGTTGTATACAAGTGGCTAGATTACTGGACAAGACTTCAATAGTCATGACACCAGGTACAATAGGATTCAGAAGTAATGGACAAGTTTGATAAGGCATAAAACTTCTAGACAGGGCATGTACATTCACATTTTTTGTTCCAGGTTGGTACGTAATAATAAATAAAAATCTAGAGAAAAACAATGGCCAACGGGCCTGTCTGAGCCTTTTAACCGATTCTGTGAAGACAAGGTTTTTATCATTAGTATAACTCGTGACCACATGCTTGGCTCACTAGAGCTTTTAATCTAAAGGGAAAGGGGATAGGTTGGGGGGTTGTACCCATTCTTGGATTGATTTCAATTTAGACTAATTCATGTAGATCCCAGCAGCAGAGATAATATAGGCTAAAAAGGTTACTTCAGAAACCTCAAACTCAAATTTCTCCATCATGGAAAACAGAGAATTCTCTCTGAGCTTCTGGAGCACCTGACACACATGGGAACTATGCATGGTAGAGTACTTAACACCTCCTGCAGCCATTGTCCCCCCAGTGCAGCAATTTTACTTACGCAATTTGACATGTTTCCTCTTTGTCCCCAATAGCACAATTTCTCTGTCCTGTTCATCTGGAAAACATCTCCACACAAGACCCTATGACCCAAAATTCAAACTGCAATACTCCCCACCTTTACCCCCCTCATCATCATCACTGCTACGCTTCCCTCAATAGACCAAATGCAGTCTGTTTCCCAACACCCCTTTTTTGTCTCACCCCCTCTTTACCACAAAGCACCAATTTTGCCCACATTTCGACTTTTGTCCCATCCCCCTCTTTGCCACAAAACACTAATTTTGACCAAATTTCCTCTTTTGTCCCACCCTCCTCTTTCCCACCTCTGCTGACCAAACCACCTCTGCTGAACAAATGTTGTCTGTTGCACCTCGTTGTCTGCTGCATATCCACACTCTGCTAGCCTACTGCCCTCTGCTTCTTCCCCACTATTTCCTTCCACATCTCGGGTCACGAGAAGCGAGGTCAGGCCCAAAACTACTTTAAATGTTGAATCAAGAGTCAAGCGATCTCGGAAAGAGTGAAAAATGTTTTTTTGTGGATGTTTTTGCATGTTTGGTATGTGTTTTCATTATGTACATTTATTTTAAAACCAAAAAAATCTTTCTATTTGTTTTTGTGTGTTTTTGTCATTTACTTTAACCATTATATTTGAAACAAAGTTGAAAAAGTATTTACATGAAAAGTAGAATGAAATCACATATACTTTGTATGCAGAATAATCAACTTATTCAGGAGTGCTCGGGTCAATGTCATCCACCTCCTGGCCAGCAAACATGACCTCTTCCACCCATGGAACCCCACCCCACTCCTAAAAGGGATCTTATGAAATACCACACACAGAGCAATTATATTGCATATTGTACTCGGCACATACATAAGAGAAAGCGGAATCTGGCCTTTAAAAGGCCAAATGCCTGCTCTACAACCAGTCTGGTGGCCTTCTGTGCAGAGTTGTATGTGAATTCTTGCTCCATGTGTGGGTTTAAGAAAGGAGTGAGAAGCCAGTGGTAGAAAGGGTATATATTGTCTCCTATAAAGGGTGAAAAGAAAGACAAAATAAAAAATATTAGTTATGAGTAGAGATGGGCGGGTCCGGTTCTCCGAGAACCGAACCCACCCGAACTTTGGGTATCTGAGTACCGAGCTGAGCAGATCGGTACTCTCCCGTCCGTTCCTAATCCAAATCGAGGCCAAACGTCATCGTGACGTCGTCGGATCTCGGGGCTCGGTTCTCGCGATACTTCAACTTTATAAATACACGCCTCCACAGCAATCCATCGCCATTTGACAGAGGGCGAGAGCAGGGTGTAGTCATAGGCTAATTAGAGCAGGGACAGAGAATACAATATTGTTCTTGCAATTGCTCTAACCAAAATCACTAGTGCAGAGAGGAGGATAGAAGTTTATTATTTTTTCTTAATATTTGGCACTCCCCAGCGCTTTTGGGGTGTCCGCCATAAATGTGCATAAATATTTCTGGCTGTCAAAAGTCATATCTGTCAGCAGTATCTACCAAAACATTTTTAGCACTCCTCAGTGCTTTTGGGGTGTCCTCCTTAATTGTGCATTAATATTTCTGGCTGTCAAAAGTCATATCTGTCAGCAGTGTCTACTAAATAATTTTTAGCACTCCTCAGTGCTTTTGGGGTGTCCTCCCTAATTGTGCATTAATATTTCTGGCTTTCAAAAGTCATATCTGTCAGCAGTATATACTAAATAATTTTTAGCACTCCTCAGTGCTTTTGGGGTGTCCTCCCTAATTGTGCATTAATATTTCTGGCTGTCAAAAGTCATATCTGTCAGCAGTATATACTAAATATTTTTTAGCACTCCTCAGTGCTTTTGGGGTGTCCTCCCTAATTGTGCACTAATATTTCTGGCTGTCAAAAGTCATATCTGTCAGCAGTATATACTAAATAATTTTTAGCACTCCTCAGTGCTTTTGGGGTGTCCTCCCTAATTGTGCATTAATATTTCTGGCTGTCAAAAGTCATTTCTGTCAGCAGTATATACTAAATAATTTTTAGCACTCTTTAGTGCTTTTGGGGTGTCCTCCCTAATTGTGCATTAATATTTCTGGCTGTCAAAAGTCATATCTGTCATGCAAAGGATGGTGGAGGGCCTATCAGGGATTAAACTGTATTTTTCATAATTTTCACTAATAATGTTTGGGTGTAATATACACCCAAAGACGAGTGCTCAATTTCTAAGAGTCATTGATGGAGAGGAAGACAAGCAGGCTTGTCTGTAGAATTTGCAGGCAAATTGTGCTGCGTTATATAGGTAACACCCAAAGAGAAGAGCTCCATTGCTCCATTGCTAATTGTAATTGCTGAAATATAAATAATAGGGCTGACAGTCTTGGTCTAAATCTGCAGTTACATTTTATTGTACCATAGCTCACTGCGAAACGGGAGAGGTGGCAGGGTTTAGTGATAATCTTCCTCCAACAATACTAATTCATCCCAATATCATAGAAGTCTGTGTAGTATGATGTATTTGCTGATAATGGCCTTCCAAAGGGAATAACTAGTTGATTTTAGGGCAGAGCTGTCACGATTTTTGGGCAATTCTTTTACAGCACAGTAAATATCAAAATATTGAGTGGACTCATCTGCATCACCAATGGGTGTCTTGGGAAAGCAATTTCTTTTACAACAAGCAGTTGCCAGAGAAACTGAAGAAGAAGACGTCCCAACAAGATGTTGATAAGTCTGGGATCCTTGCAAAGAAAATAAAGTATTTAATCTACAATTAAAAAATAGTTAGCACATTTACTTTGTTTTATTGCACACTATAATTTTATGTAGCACCTTTTCAAAATCTATTATTAAGGCAATCACTTGACTCAAGCTAACCGTGTCTGCACTTTCTTCACAGGTAACTACTTCGCTGGACTAAAGTATATTCTCCTCAAATGCTAGTCTTCTTGCAGCTGCTGCATTCTCCTACATGCTGTTGCAGAAACCACAAATTGACCCTAAATGTTTATGGACACAAACAGCATCTCCTGCATGTAATTTTTCAAAAGTTCTGTAACACCAAGTTGATAGTGTGTGCAAAACAGGAAATGTGATGGAATTCAACCCCGCTGTAATGCTGGACCAATATTGGGGTCGTAATCAGAAATGACATATCCTCAGAAGACTCCAAGCAAGATTAGCCATCTTTCAATGACATCCCTTAGTTTTTGGAACAGTTTGTCAGCTGTATGCTTCTTAGTGAAGCTGCTGATACACAGAGTAGCCTACTTCTCAAAAATGTGATGTACCTGGGTACATGCTGCTGCTGTCCATGCTGGGGAAGGCGAAAGACCAACCCAGTGGGCTTTCACAGTCATATAATCTTTTATTTGCCCAGTTACGTTTGTACACATATCTGTGGTTAAGTGTACAGTGGGTAGAATACCATTTTGTCACCCAATAATGACATTTTTAGGAACTTTCCGGTACAGGAGAGAATAAGCTTTTCTAGTAAAATGGTATAGTGATGACATTTGCTAACAGGGACATAACACCTCAATTAAATGTCTTAAACCAACTGTATTAATAGTGGACATTGGACACAGATCTAACACTAGCATAGTACCCAGGGCGTCTGTGATCCGCTTTGCGACTGGGTGACAGGTTTCATTCTTGCTTCCTCTTGCAGAGGATTGTTTAACTGCCAGTTGTTGGGGGGGAAGATTGCAGGTGCTGGGATGTAGATGAGAGAAGGGAGGTAGATTATGCTGGAATGCTTGTTGTTATTTTTTTTTTAACCGAAGTTTCTGATTTTCCCAACAGTTTTCCAATAACTCGCTGAAAAATGACAAAACATGGATGAGGATCCCAGATGGTTAAGGTCCCTACCTCTACTGAGTGTGGCTTTCAAAATGCTACAAATGGATAGACAACTCTTGCCAGGATTCGTGTAAAAATAATTCCACACTTAAGAGGTGGATTTTTGGTCTTATGCCCAGACATGACAATGGCCTTTTTGTTATCACTGACAAGAACTGCAGCAATTTTTCTTTTCAAGTGTATGAAAATCATATTGTGACATAGGAGGTGTTCAAAATTGAATAAAAAATGACTGGAAATTAGTGTTACTGAGGTTAATAATAATGTAGCTGCAAAATAATACCTAAATTATGTTATTTTAGCACCAATAAATGTAATTTTTATAACAAATTGCAAAACAAAACCAAACAAAACCAAAACCAAAACCAAAACACGCAATGGCGGTTTTGCAAAACCAAAATCAAAACACAACGGTAATCCAGATCCAAAACCGAATCCAAAACCAAAACACGGGGGTCAGTGACCATCTCTAGTTATAAGTAACAAAACATATAAACAATTATCCTTTAACTAGAGATGGTCAGTGACCCCCGTGTTTTGGTTTTGGTTTTTGTTTTGGATCTGGATTACCTTCGGGTTTTGGTTTTGGCAAAACTACCCTTGCGTGTTTTGGTCTTGGTTTTGGTTTTGTTTGGTTGTGTGTTGCAATTTTGTTTAAAAAATCAATTATTTTGGCCTAAAATAACCTAATTTAGTGCTCCACCTGTTTCTTAGATAAGCAAGGTAATTGTAAAGCTAATAAATTATGAAAAAAACAGTTTAATTCCTGGTAGGCCGTCATTAATTCTATACACAAACTAGATTGTCTTCCTCTCCATCTCTGCCTATTGGCAATGCAGCCATCGTCTTTGGATGTATATTACACCCTACACTTATAGCTAAACATATTAAGAAATGGACAAAGGCAGTTTGGTTTCTGTCTCTATAGGCCTCCTCCACTTGTAGAAAATAGTAAAAAATTCAGCCGTTATAGACTGTACAATATGAATTGAAATGGACAAAGGCAGTTGGGGGTCAGTCAGAAATTACCAAAGCAGTAGCCTTTCAAGACTGTACTTGTTCCTATTTGGGGGTAGATTGCACCCTACACTTATATAGAAAGTTTTAAAAAGATGTTATCGTCATCATCTTCAGCTTCATCCTCACCCTCATCAGTGTGTACGTCATCATCACAGACTATCAATTCATCGCCGCTTAAATCCGCCATTAGAGAACTGTTAGTGCTTGGATGTCTTTGATGGTGAAGGCCTTCATTTTTATGAACATCATTTTCTCAACATTTTTTGGAAGTAACCTCCTACGGCGATCACTGACTAAGTTCCCGGCTGTGCTGAATACTCGTTCAGAGTACACACTGGAGGGTGGGCAGCTTAGGTATTGCAAAGCAAGTTTGTACATGGGTTTCCAAATGGCCTGCTTTTCTTCCCAGTAAGGAAAGGGACTGTCTGACATTTCCATTTCAATTACCTCTTGAAAATAATCCTCCCCATCCTTTGCATGTTAATACTCGGATTGAAGGTCACACATTTTTTTGAAAAATCTTTCAAACCAGCCCAGATGTTAAACTGTTCTAGTCTGCCAAATGCGTCTTCCCTGCTTCGCTTTGAAAAATTTATTTTTTTCCGAGCAGCAGCTGCTTGAGAAACTGAAGGAGGACACGTCGTCAAGCCAAGGCCCAGTTCAGCGGACAACTTGCTGAGCAATAGCTTCTTGCAAAAGTTCACATCTCGCTCATTTTGAAGCAAAGACTCAATGTAGGTCTTAAACCTTGGATCAAGCACAGTGGCCAAAAAGTAGTGATCTGAGTTCAAGATTTTAATAACTCGAGGATCATTGTGAAGCGAATTAAGTACTTGATCTACAAGGCCAACATACTTTGCGGAATTGCTTTCTTTCATCTCCTTCAGTTTCTCAAGCTGCTTTTCCAATAGTAAAGGAATGACTTGGCTCAAGCTAGCAGATTCTGTACTCACTTCACATATCACAACTTCAAATGGTTTCAGCACCTTGCACAGCACAGAAAGGATTGAAATAAATTCCCCCTCCTTTCCCAATGTCATGGCTTGTGCAATACGCTTGGATGGCTTTGCGCTGTTCCTCCATCCTCTGAAGCATGTACAGGGTGGAATTCCACCTAGTTAACACCTCTTGCTTAAGTTGGTGGCAGGGCAAGTTAAACTGCTCTTGGAGCTTTTGCAATCTCCTACATGCTGTGGCAGAAGGCCTAAAATGGCCTGAAATTTTACGGGCCACCGAAAGCATCTCCTGCACCTCACGATTATTTTTTAGGAAGCTCTGCAGCACCAAGTTGATGGTGTGAGCAAAACAGGGAATGTGATGGAATTCACCCAGCTGTAATGCTCGCACTATATTGTTGGCATTATCAGAAATATCATATCCTGGGGAGAGTCCAAGTGGTATAAGCCATGTATCAATCACATCTCTTAGTTTTCGTAACAAATTGTCAGCTGTATGCCTGTTAGTAAAGCCGGTGATACAAAGAGTGGCCTGCCTGTGACAAATGTTACGTAGTGGTGTACATGCTGCTGCTGTTCCTGCTGGTGAAGGCGAATGACCAACTCAGTGGGCTGTCACAGTCATATAGTCTTTGGTTTGCCCACTTCCACTTGTCCACATATCTGTGGTTAAGTGGACAGTGGGCAGAATGGCATTTTTCAGCGCAATCTCTACACTTTTACACACTTTTTGGTATAGTTGTGGAATAGCCTTACGGGAAAAATGGTGTCGCGATGGAATTCTCTAACGCGTACACAAAACCTCAATTAACTGTGAAAAACCAGCTACGTTTATTGTGGATATTGGACGCAGATCTAACACTAACATGGTAGCCATGGCGTCTGTGATTCGCTTGGCGACTGGGTGACTGCTGTCATATTTGCTTCCCCTAGCAAATGATTGTTTCACAGTTAATTGTTGTAATGTAGGACTGCTCTTTTTTTTGGCCTTCCTCTGGGATGACGATTCACCCCCAGCAGCAGCAACAGCAGCAGCAGTGGGACTAACGCTTTCTTCAGAGGAATCAATTATAGTGCAGGAGTCATCCAGCCTTACTAAGTGGGATGCAGGGCTAACTCCTAGCGCTACTGAGGATATTGATGAGGATGGTGTTGTAGGTGTATTTTGTAGCCGTCGGGATGTCGGTGACCGAAGGGTCCTAGCTGATGATGGAGTGCTTGTAATTTTTTTGGAAGAACTTTCAGCTTTTCCCAACACCTTGCCATGAACTTTTGTCAAATGGCGTAACATAGATGAGGTTCCAAGATGGTTAAGGTCCCTCCCTGGACTGACTGTGGCTTGACATACACTACAAATGGCTATACAACTGTTGTCTGGATTTGGGTAGAAATAATTCCACATATAAGATGTGGATTTTTTTGTTTTATGCCCAGGCATGACAATGGCCTTTTTCTTGTCACATGCCAGAACTGCTGCCACTGGTGCAGGACTGACACAAACAGCCTCATCCTCATCAACATCCTCATTAGCGCCCTCGTCGCCTACACAAATCTCCCCCTCATCCTCTTCTAATTCCAAAGTGGCATCCTCAATTTGTGTATCACCGGCTACACTGGGAATGTTCAGGCACACATCAGCAGAACTGCTGAAAGGGCCCTTCTTTATGGGTACATTAACAGAATGCTCACGATTAGACATACCGCTGGTAGATGGACTCTCCACAGGGATTGGTGTCATTTCTGATTCAGAGCATACATTATCCTCTAATGCCTTACTGTTATCTTGCAGCTCTGCTTTCACGCGTAACAGTAGTTGTGCACCACTTTCAGACTCCAAATTACTTGGTCTTGCTTGGTCACGAGTGACCATACAAGAAGAAGGCTCAGTAACATTTTTTGATCTGCCACTAATAGAGAAAGGCGAAGACCTCATTCTTTCTTTGCCACTGTGTGTGAAGAATGGCATGTTGGCAATTTTTTTTTTATCGGCAGTTAACGTTTCCTCGGTTACACTTCTTTTTCGCTTCAACACAGTAAAAAAAAATGTGTGTGTGTTTTTTCCCCTGATTTAAATAGAATATGTACTTTTACATAGGCTTTACCAGATGACGTACTGGGAACACTACCATCAGGACTGGTGCCAGCACCTGCTTTCTGATCCTGCTCATATGTGGACTGCTTTGAATCCATTTTAATGATCCCAAACCACTTGTATTTCAAAATATTCAATAGATATTGCTGCTAGATATGACTTTTTACAGCCAAAAAAATTATTGTTTCACACTGGGGAATAGGAGACACCCCAAAGCACTTGTAGTGCAAAATATTGTATAGATACTGCTGCTAAAGATGACTTTTTAAAGCCAAAATAGTGTTTCACACTGGGGAATATGGGACACCCCAAACCACTTGTAGTGCAAAATATTGTATAGATACTGGTGCTAAATATGACTTTTTGCAGTCAGAAAATTAGTGTTTCACACTGGGGAATATGGGACACCCCAAAGCACTTGTACTGCAAAATATTGTATAGATACTGCTGCTAAATATGACTTTTTGCAGCCAGAAAAATAAGTGTTTCACACTGGGGAATATGGGACACCCCAAAGCACTTGTGGTGCAAAATATTGTATAGACACTGCTGCTAAATATGACTTTTTGCAGCTAGAAAAATTGGTGTTTCACACTGGGGAATATAGGACACCCCAAAGCACTTGTACTGCAAAATATTGTATAGATACTGCTGCTAAATAGAGATGAGCGCACTCGGATTTCTGAAATCCGAGCCCACCCGAACGTTACGGATCTGAGCCGGATCCGAGACAGATCCGGGTATTCCCGCAACAAGGCCATCAACAAAGCTGCACCAACATACATCTCCTCTCTTGTCTCAAAATATCTCCCAACTCGGCAACTCCGTTCTGCACAAGATCTGCGTCTCTCATCCACCCTCATTACATCCTCCCATTCCCGGTTACAGGACTTTTTTCGGGCTGCACCCACTCTATGGAATTCTCTCCCTCGCACAGTAAGACTCTCCTCTGGTTTACAAACTTTCAAGTGTTTTCTGAAACCCTACCTCTTCAGACAAGCTTATAATATTCCTCGGCCACCCTCTTAACTTCGCTACCTTTAGCCTGTTACACAGTTTCACGTGGGACGGCTGCCCCCTGACCAACATTGTTGTGTGACGGGTTCATTTAGCTTATGAGTCACTTTTACCTTTGCAGTCTGGCTGGGCCAAATTGCAAAATGTAGACTTAACCTCATGTGTCAATCTCCCATTGTCCCATAGATTGTAAGCTTGCGAGCAGGGCCTTCTCACCTCTTTGTCTGTTTTACCCAGTTTGTTTATTAGTTTATTATGTTTGTCCCCAATTGTAAAGCGCTACGGAATATGTTGGCGCTATATAAATAAATGATGATGATGATGATGATGAATTGCAAAACTGAAAGCGAGGCTCTGAGTCATAATCCCGCTGTCGGATCTCGCGATACTCGGATCCTATAAATTCCCCACTAGTAGCCGCCATCTTCACTCGGGCATTGATCAGGGTAGAGGGAGGGTGTGTTAGGTGGTCCTCTGTCCTGCTATATCTCATGCTGTTCAGTTCTGTGCTATGCTGTGCTGTGCTGTGCTCTGTGTTCTGCTCAGTCCAGTGGTGCTGTGTCCTGTGCTCTGTCCTTCTGAGTTCAGTGGTGCTGCTGGGTCCTGTGCTGTGTCCTGTTCAGTCCAGTAGTGCTGTGTCCTGTGCTCTGTCCTTCTAAGGGCATTGTTATTTCCCCATTATTCCCAAATTATAAAAAATTTCAAAAAAAGTTATAAAAAAAATAACAAAAAAAGTAATTATAAAAAAAAAAAGATATCCCAAAACAATCCTGCAGTATAAGTCCATTGGTACTGCAATATTACAAAGTTCACTCATTCTGCAGTATAAGTCCATTGTTGTTACTGCCATATTACAAATTTCACTGATTCTGCAGTATAAGTCCAGTGGTACTGCTATATTACAAAGTTCACTCATTCTGCAGTATAAGTCCAGTGGTACTGCTGTATTACAAAGTTCACTCATTCTGCAGTATAAGTCCAGTGGTACTGCAATATTACAAAGTTCACTCATTCTGCAGTATAAGTCCATTGGTAATGCAATATTACAAAGTTTACTCATTCTGCAGTATAAGTCCATTGATACTGCTATATTACAACGTTCACTGATTCAGCAGTATAAGTCTAGTGGTACTGCTATATTACAAAGTTCACTGATTCAGCAGTATAAGTCCATTGGTACTGCTATATTACAAAGTTCACTGATTCAGCAGTATAAGTCCAGTGGTACTGCTGTATTACAAAGTTCACTCATTCTGCAGTATAAGTCCAGTGGTACTGCAATATTACAAAGTTCACTCATTCTGCAGTATAAGTCCATTGGTACTGCAATATTACAAAGTTCACTGATTCAGCAGTATAAGTCCAGTGGTACTGCTATGTTACTGGCAGGAAAAAAAAGGCAGTTTGGAAGCCCCTGTACAAACTGGCCCTATTTTACCTGAGTTGACCCCCCCTCCAGTGTGTACTCGGAAAGAGTTTTCTAGTGCAGCAGGAACCTGGTCAGTGAGCGGCGAAGCAGGTTGCTTCCTCAGAATGTTGAAAAAATGATGTTCATAAAAATGAATTATCAATTCCTCAATCAAGTACAGCACTGCCCTCCAGATAGTACAGAGGGACCTGTGGTTGTGGAGTCCAGCGGGGACGAATTGATAATGTGTGAGGAGGAGGAAGTACACACTGTAGGGGGAGAGGAATCAGAGGTTGAGGATGAGGACGACATCTTGCCTCAGTAGAGCCAGAGCCGGATTTAGACCTCATAGGGCCCTAGGCAGGATACTGTTTTTGGGCCACCTCCCTGAAACAATCCATAGCACTATATTTTTGCAGCCTACCATATACCCCTATAGTTACGTAGAAGTGAAAGCATGTGCCGCCGCATGCCTACCATATACCCCTATAGTTAAGTAGATATGAAAGCATGTGCCGCTGCGCCAAAGGAGGTGAGGGCGTGGCTTGCATCTTTGGGGGCGTACCTAACATGTGAAAAGAGCAAGGCCACCCTGCTGCAGAAAAAGGCACCCCTAAATAATTACCAAGCAGTCCCGTTTTTTTAAGTAGTTGGGTCAAAACAACATAATAAATATTGAAGTCAGGGCAGAAATACTTACTTAAGTTGTTTGCAAAAATAATACGCATAAATCCAAGTATGTGCTCTTGTCACTTTTGTCCCTCTATCATCACACTGTGCCCCTTATTGTCACTTTTGCCCCTTCACAATATCACATGTGCCCTTTCACCATCACCTCTGTGCCCATCACCATCACCACCTCTGTGCCAATCACCATCACCACCACTGTGCCAATCACCATCACCACCTCTGTGCCCATTACCACCTCTGTGCCCTTCACCATCACCACTTCTGTGCCAATCACCATCACCACCTCTGTGCCTCTTCACCATCACCACCTCTGTGCCCTTCACCATCACCACTTCTGTGCCAATCACCATCACTACTCTGTGCCTCTTCACCATCACCACCTCTATGCCCATCACTACCTTTGTGCCTCTTCACCATCACCACCTCTGTGCCCTTCACCATCACCACCTCTGTGCCCTTCACCATCACCACCTCTGTGCCAATCACCATCACCACCTCTGTGCCCTTCACCATCACCACCTCTGTGCCCTTCACCATCACCACCTCTGTGCCAATCACCATCACCAATTCTGTGCCCCTTCACCATCACCACCTCTGTGCCCTTCACCATCACCACCTCTGTGCCCATCACCACTTCTGTGCCAATCACCATCTCTGTGCCCTTCACCATCACCACTTCTGTGCCAATCACCATCACCACTTCTGTGCCAATCACCATCTCTGTGCCCTTCACCACCTCTGTGCCCATCACCATCACCACTTCTGTGCCCCTTCACCATCACCACTTCTGTGCCCCTTCACCATCACCACTTCTGTGCCAATCACCATCACCACCTCTGTGCCTCTTCACCATCACCACCTCTGTGCCCTTCACCATCACCACTTCTGTTCCAATCACCATCACCACCTCTGTGCCTCTTCACCATCACCACCTCTATGCCCATCACTACCTCTGTGCCTCTTCACCATCACCACCTCTGTGCCCTTCACCATCACCACCTCTGTGCCAATCACCATCACCACCTCTGTGCCCTTCACCATCACCACCTCTGTGCCCTTCACCATCACCACCTCTGTGCCCTTCACCATCACCAATTCTGTGCCCCTTCACCATCACCACCTCTGTGCCCTTCACCATCACCACCTCTGTGCCCATCACCACTTCTGTGCCAATCACCATCTCTGTGCCCTTCACCATCACCACTTCTGTGCCAATCACCATCACCACTTCTGTGCCAATCACCATCTCTGTGCCCTACACCACCTCTGTGCCCATCACCATCACCACTTCTGTGCCCCTTCACCATCACCACTTCTGTGCCCCTTCACCATCACCACTTCTGTGCCCCTTCACCATCACCACTTCTGTCCCTTGTTTTACTTACCTTTCTATTGCGCGCTGCTCCTCCTCCGTCAGTCCAGATGTAAAAAAAAAAAAGAAAAAAAAAGAAAAAAGAAAGAGTCACGTGATCGCTCGTCGGGTCCCAGCAGCCTCTCCTCCTCTCTCTATCACTGAGACACTGAGAGGAGAAGAGGCTGCCGGGACCCGATTTGCGGCACCCGACCCCCCCTCCCACGATTCGCGGCACCCCCCCCCCGACTCGCCCCCCCCCGCACGAGTCGCGGGGGGGGGGGTGCCGCGAGTCGGGGGAGGGGCCGGATTTTTTTTTTTCATTTCATTTTTTTTAAAATTACTCCTGTCCCCCTCAGCTGTGCCCCCCGAGAGCTGCTAGGCCCTAGGCAGGTGCCTAGGTTGCCTAGCGGTAAATCCGGCCCTGCGTAGAGCCTGCTTAGTTTGTACAGGGAGAGATGAATAACTTTTTTGGTGTGGGGGCCCAAACAAACCAATCATTTCAGCCACAGTTGTTTGGTAGGCCCTGTCGCTGAAATGCTTGGTTTGTTAAAGTGTGCATGTCCTATTTCAACAACATAAGGGTGGGTGGGAGGACAATTCCATCTTGCAACTCTTTTTTTGCCATTATGTGACCATTCAACAGTCGTTTGCCATGAGCACAAAGTAAAACAAAATTAAAACAAATTCAACAAATTAAACCAAAAGTAAAATGCCCTGTCATAATCAAAAACAAGAGGTATTGACGTGCTTGAACTACTGTAGTGTTTATAACTTATAAACACTACACTTGAAAGCTTGAGCCTTTAAATGAAAATGTCACTCTTCATTGCACGAATATTTGCAACAGGGACAATTTTTTGGTTAACAAAGACAACAAATAACACTTCAACGCTGTCTGTCTTTCACATACTTGATGGGATCTCAATGATGAATGCTCTGTACCATGGTCGTCTAAAACAAGAGTTATTGACGTGCTATAACTACTGTAGTTTTTATAAATTATAAACACTACACTTGAAAGTTGGAGGAGGTATTGTGGCCCCGGTACCAAATTAGGTACCGGGGCCACTCCACTATGCAGTCCAGATAGAGGCGTATCAGATATTAAACAACGTTGACTGTTGCTGCCAAATCATAAATTAATGAAAATGACCTGTCATCGTCAAAAACAAGAGGTATTGACACGCTCCCACTACACCCTGTATATGCTGCAGAGGATGTAGGAGCAGGCAGCTGTGCAGTGGAATTCAGACCATTTGAAGGCGGAGGTATTGTGGCCCCAGTACCAAATTGTGTACCGGGACCACTGCACTATGCAGTCCAGAAAGCTACCTCGGTGAAACGTTTTGGACTAAAAACAAAATTCTGAGGTGTGAGGTGTTCAGAAAAGACTGGGAATTAGTGGAAATGATTGTTATTGAATGTTATTGAGGTTAATAATAGCGTAGGAGTGAAAATAAACCCAAAAAACTTGATTTTAAGTTAACACTTTTTATGTTTTTTCAAAATAAATCCGAATCCAAAACCTTAAATCCGAACCAAAACCTTTCGTCAGGTGTTTTGCGAAACAAATCCGAACCCAAAACCTCAAGCAAATCCGAATCTAAAATACAAAACACGAGACACCAAAAGTGGCCAGTGCACATCCCTACTGCTAAATATGATGTTTTGCAGCCAAAAAATAGTGTTTCACACTGGGGAATATGGGACACCCCAAAGCACTTGTAGTGCAAAATATTGTATAGATACTGCAGCTAAATATGATTTTTTTGCAGCCAGAAAATTAGTGTTTCACACTGGGCAATATGGGACACCCCAAAGCACTTGTAGTGCAAAATATTCTATAGACACTGCTGCTAAATATGACTTTTTGCAGCCAAAAAAAATAGTGTTTCACACTGGGGAATATGGGACACCCCAAAGCACTTGTAGTCCAAAATATTGTATAGATACTGCTGCTAAATATTACTTTTTGCAGCCAGAAAAATTAGTGTTTCACATTGGGGAATATGGGACACCCCAAAGCACTTGTAGTGCAAAATATTCTATAGACACTGCTGCTAAATATGACTTTTTGCAGCCAAAAAAAAATAGTGTTTCACACTGGGGAATATGGGACACCCCAAAGCACTTGTAGTGCAAAATATTGTATAGATACTGCTGCTAGATAAGACTTTTTGCAGCCAGATAAATTAGTGTTTCACACTGGGGAATATTGGACACCCCAAAGCACTTGTAGTGCAAAATATTCTATAGACACTGCTGCTAAATATGACTTTTGCAGCCAAAAAAAATAGTGTTTAACACTGAGGAATATGGGACACCCCAAAGCACTTGTAGTGCAAAATATTCTATAGATACTGCTGCTAAATATGACTTTTTACAGCCAAAAAAAAGAGTGTTTTACACTGGGGAACATGCAACACCCCAAAGCACTTGTAGTGCAAAATATTGTATAGATACTGCTGCTAAATATGACTTTTTGCAGCCAAAAAAAATTTGTGTTTCACATTGGGGAATATGGGACACTCCAAAGCACTTGTAGTGCAAAATATTGTATAGATACTGCTGCTAAATATGACCTTTTGCAGCCAGAAAATTAGTGTTTCACACTGGGGAATATGGGACACCCCAAAGCACTTGTAGTGGAAAATATTGTATAGACACTGCTGCTAAATATGACTTTTTGCAGCCAAAAAAAAATAGTGTTTCACACTGGGGAATATGGGACACCCCAAAGCACTTGTAGTGCAAAATATTGTATAGATACTGCTGCTAGATAAGACTTTTTGCAGCCAGATAAATTAGTGTTTCACACTGGGGAATATTGGACACCCCAAAGCACTTGTAGTGCAAAATATTCTATAGACACTGCTGCTAAATATGACTTTTGCAGCCAAAAAAAATAGTGTTTAACACTGAGGAATATGGGACACCCCAAAGCACTTGTAGTGCAAAATATTCTATAGATACTGCTGTTAAATATGACTTTTTACAGCCAAAAAAAAGAGTGTTTTACACTGGGGAATATGCAACACCCCAAAGCACTTGTAGTGCAAAATATTGTATAGATACTGCTGCTAAATATGACTTTTTGCAGCCAAAAAAATTTGTGTTTCACATTGGGGAATATGGGACACTCCAAAGCACTTGTAGTGCAAAATATTGTATAGATACTGCTGCTAAATATGACCTTTTGCAGCCAGAAAATTAGTGTTTCACACTGGGGAATATGGGACACCCCAAAGCACTTGTAGTGGAAAATATTCTATAGACACTGCTGCTAAATATGACTTTTGCAGCCAAAAAAAATAGTGTTTCACACTGGGGAATATGGGACAGCCCAAAGCACTTGTAGTGCAAAATATTGTATAGATACTGCTGCTAAATATGACTTTTTGCAGCCAGAAAAATTTGTGTTTCACATTGGGGAATATGGGACACTCCAAAGCACTTGTAGTGCAAAATATTGTATAGATACTGCTGCTAAATATGACCTTTTGCAGCCAGAAAATTAGTGTTTCACACTGGGGAATATGGGACACCCCAAAGCACTTGTAGTGGAAAATATTCTATAGACACTGCTGCTAAATATGACTTTTGCAGCCAAAAAAAATAGTGTTTCACACTGGGGAATATGGGACAGCCCAAAGCACTTGTAGTGCAAAATATTGTATAGATACTGCTGCTAAATATGACTTTTTGCAGCCAGAAAATTAGTGTTTCACACTGGGGAATATGGGACACCCCAAAGCACTTGTAGTGCAAAATATTGTATAGATACTGCTGCTAAATATGACTTTTTGCAGCTAGAAAAATTTGTGTTTCACACTGGGGAATATGGGACACCCCAAAGCACTTGTACTGCAAAATATTGTATAGATACTGCTGCTAAATATGATGTTTTGCAGCCAAAAAAAATAGTGTTTCACACTGGGGAATATGGGACACCCCAAAGCACTTGTGGTGCAAAATATTCTATAGACACTGCTGCTAAATATCACTTTTTGCAACAAAAAAATAGTGTTTCACACTGGGGAATATGGGACACCCCAAAGCACTTGTGGTGCAAAATATTGTATAGACACTGCTGCTAAATATAACTTTTTGCAGCTAGAAAAATTTGTGTTTCACACTGGGAAATATGGGACACCCCAAAGCACTTGTACTGCAAAATATTGTATAGATACTGCTGCTAAATATGATGTTTTGCAGCCAAAAAAAATAGTGTTTCACACTGGGGAATATGGGACACCCCAAAGCACTTGTAGTGCAAAATATTGTATAGATACTGCTGCTAAATATGATGTTTTGCAGCCAATAAAAATAGTGTTTCACACTGGGGAATATGGGACACCCCAAAGCACTTGTAGTGCAAAATATTGTATAGATACTGCAGCTAAATATGATTTTTTGCAGCCAGAAAATTAGTGTTTCACACTGGGGAATATGGGACACCCCAAAGCACTTGTAGTGCAAAATATTGTATAGACACTGCTGCTAAATATGACTTTTTGCAGCTAGAAAAATTTGTGTTTCACACTGGGGAATATGGGACACCCCAAAGCACTTGTACTGCAAAATATTGTATAGATACTGCTGCTAAATATGATGTTTTGCAGCCAAAAAAAATAGTGTTTCACACTGGGGAATATGGGACACCCCAAAGCACTTGTAGTGCAAAATATAGTATAGATACTGCAGCTAAATATGATTTTTTTGCAGCCAGAAAATGAGTGTTTCACACTGGGGAATATGGGACACCCCAAAGCACTTGTAGTGCAAAATATTCTATAGACACTGCTGCTAAATATCACTTTTTGCAACCAAAAAAAATAGTGTTTCACACTGGGGAATATGGGACACCCCAAAGCACTTGTGGTGCAAAATATTCTATAGACACTGCTGCTAAATATGACATTTTGCAGCCTAAAAAAATAGTGTTTCACACTGGGGAATATGGGACACCCCAAAGCACTTGTAGTCCAAAATATTGTATAGATACTGCTGCTAAATATTACTTTTTGCAGCTAGAAAAGAAAAATTAGTGTTTCACACTGGGGAATATGGGACACCCCAAAGCACTTGTAGTGCAAAATATTCTATAGACACTGCTGCTAAATATGACTTTTTGCAGCCAAAAAAAAATAGTGTTTCACACTGGGGAATATGGGACACCCCAAAGCACTTGTAGTGCAAAATATTGTATAGATACTGCTGCTAGATAAGACTTTTTGCAGCCAGATAAATTAGTGTTTCACACTGGGGAATATTGGACACCCCAAAGCACTTGTAGTGCAAAATATTCTATAGACACTGCTGCTAAATATGACTTTTGCAGCCAAAAAAAATAGTGTTTAACACTGAGGAATATGGGACACCCCAAAGCACTTGTAGTGCAAAATATTCTATAGATACTGCTGCTAAATATGACTTTTTACAGCCAAAAAAAACAGTGTTTTACACTGGGGAACATGCAACACCCCAAAGCACTTGTAGTGCAAAATATTGTATAGATACTGCTGCTAAATATGACTTTTTGCAGCCAAAAAAATTTGTGTTTCACATTGGGGAATATGGGACACTCCAAAGCACTTGTAGTGCAAAATATTGTATAGATACTGCTGCTAAATATGACCTTTTGCAGCCAGAAAATTAGTGTTTCACACTGGGGAATATGGGACACCCCAAAGCACTTGTAGTGGAAAATATTCTATAGACACTGCTGCTAAATATGACTTTTTGCAGCCAAAAAAAAATAGTGTTTCACACTGGGGAATATGGGACACCCCAAAGCACTTGTGGTGCAAAATATTCTATAGACACTGCTGCTAAATATGACTTTTTGCAGCCTAAAAAAATAGTGTTTCACACTGGGGAATATGGGACACCCCAAAGCACTTGTAGTGCAAAATATTGTATAGATACTGCTGCTAAATATAACTTTTTGCAGCCAGAAAATTAGTGTTTCACACTGGGGAATATGGGACACCCCAAAGCACTTGTAGTGCAAAATATTGTTTCGATACTGCTGCTAAATATGACTTTTTGCAGCTAGAAAAATTTGTGTTTCACACTGGGGAATATGGGACACCCCAAAGCACTTGTAGTGCAAAATATTGTATAGATACTGCTGCTAGATATGACTTTTTGCAGCCAGAAAAATTAGTGTTTCACACTGGGGAATATTGTACACCCCAAAGCACTTGTAGTGCAAAATATTGAAAAAAATGCCTCCTCTATCCTCCTATCTTTCTGCTCTAACAATTGCTAATAGAATTGGTATCAGAATTGCAATAATAATTGAAAGAATAAGGTATACAATTATTGCTCTGCCCCTGCTCTAATACAGCCTGTGACCTAACCCTGCTCTCTCCATCTGTCAAATGGCGATGGATTGCTGTGGAGGCGGGTATTTATGCATTTCAAATATCGCGAGAACCGAGCCCCGAGATCCGACGATGTGACAATGGCGTTTTGCCTCGATTTCGATTAGATTTCGATTCGATTTCGATATCCTGCTTGGCTCGGTACTCGGATAGGCAAAGTTCGGGCGGGTTCAGATCTCGGGGAACCGAGCCCGCCCATCTCTACCTTTAACATGATTTGGTGCTATTGTAATAGCACAATATTTGACAATTGATTCTAGTAGTACACTATATTGCAAAGAGTGTCAATATTTTGCAAAAGTGGTAGATCTACCATTTATGACTACAGTGTATAGCTAGGTCTTTAGGACAACAAAAGGTTATTGTTAAATAATGATATGACACAAAATAGTCACCATGTGGTCTTGCACTTCTTTGCCTCTGTTGTAATCTGCACCACGTCCCTGATTGCCTGAATGCAAAGAACTCAAGGGTGCTCCCCGGCCATATAGCAACAAGGTCTCAAATTTGGAGAGAGGCATCTCATATACTCTGGACATTTATCGAGTGGAAATGCTTTCTATTCAAATAGTGTGATGATGAGGGGACACAGTGTGATAAATGAGTGGGCACAGTGTAATGAAGGAGAGGGCACATTATGATGATGAGGGGACACAGTGCGATGATGAGGGGACACATTGTGATGAAGGAGAGGGCAACTTGCAATGATAGAGGGGCAAAAGTGTGATGAAGGAGTGGGCACAGTGTAATAAGGAGAGGGCACAGTGTGATGATGAGGATACACAGTGTGATGAAGGAGGGGACACAGTGTGATGAAGAAGGTGGCACTGTGTGATGAAGGAAGGGATACAGTGTGATGAAGGAGGGGGCACAGTGTGATGATGGAGGGTTCACAGTGCGATGATGAGGGGACACAGTGTAATGAAGGAGGGGGCAACTTGTGATGATAGAGGGGCAAAAGTGTGATGAAGGAGGGGCAAGTGTAATGATGGAGGGACTAAAGTGTAAATTCACTAGTGTGGGGGAATATTAGGAGCAGGAACAGGTATAGAGAGGATCAAGGAGTAAAGGAGGAGTGTGAGAAGCAGGATGTAAGGCAAGGGGAAGGGCAGGTATGGAGGGAGAGAGGAAGATATGTGCAGTAAAGATAGGGGCACATAGGAACAGAGAAAGGAAACAGATAATGGTAAGATAAAGGGTAACAAGGAAGATATAAGAGAGATATTTTGGAAAGTTGTATTATAATTGTAAACAGACTGGCTTATACTGAGCAGCTAAGTGCTGAGGTTGCTATGGAAACACATGGTGAAGCAGAGGTCATTCATTCCAGAGAGTCTGTGAGGAGAAGAGATAGAGGCAGGAAGGAAAATCTGACAGGAAGAGGTGATGGAAGTCTGAGAGGTGTCACAGCAATAGGAGAAGCAGTGAGGTGTGTGTGGAAAGTAGAGTCTGCCTAAATGACTGAGTGTACAGAGGAAGAGAGGGATACCCAAGCTAGGAAAAGAGAAGCTGGGTGTAGATTTACATAGAGAGGTCTTGTAGCTGGATCAATACAGAAAATCCACTATCAAGTCGCCTGAGCAGCCTGAGGGAGATTACAGAGCAAGGTGAACCTATGTGCAGAGAGGGAGACTCCTGCTATTAGCAAATTGCGTGTGAGCAGAAAGGGAGCGAGAGAGAACATTTCACCACCCCTTTTGGTGTGCTAGAGAAAGGGGTGATACATAATATTATGGAGATATGAGGGAAAATGTAAGAACACAAAGGAAACAGGAGTGAGAGGTGGAGGGACAGAGAGAAAAGATAATTGGACACAGGAGAGGTGTGGGGAGACAGGGCGGATAACTTTGCATCATTTGTTATGTCTTATATTATACTATATAGTGTTAAAATGCATCTAAAATTAATTTCACTGAAATCATCATATCAAAAACCCAGACCTTCATTTCAAAGTGAAGGTCCATACCAGCACTTCAAACTGGTCAACTGGCTACTTTGACCACTAATCAAAATGATTTTAATTGGGAGATATCAGTAGGAGACCTGTATATTTTACCAGTTAATAGAAGAAAAAATATTTTAAAAAAAATAAATAAATGATTGGTAAATGTATGAGATTTTCTTTTCTTGTGGCAGTTTAAAGACATTGGGCCTGATTCATTAAGGAAAGGAAAGCAAAAAAAGGAGTAACTTTGCGCCTTGGCAAAAAGATGTTGCATTGGAGGGGAGAAAAATTTAAAATGTGGGGACGGATTTATAGTTGGGTTAGGGCATGTTCTAGATCAACTTTAAATTTAAAAAACATCCAATACATAAGTGGAATATAAAGTTACACAAGGACATTCAGAAGAAAAAAATCTATTCAATTAATGTAATTTATTAATAATATAGTCATTAATGGCAAAACATTAATAAATGAAAAAGGTTTTTTTTCACACCCCCCCCCATAAAATACATTTATTAGAATGTTATTATTGTCTACTGTACATAAAATGCATTTCTACAGATTGCAAACACATGTTCTAGCTTCCATACGCGACAGTCATCACTATTAATCGGCACTTACAGCAGACCTGTAGTTGGTGCAAGTGATATGACAAAAATAAACGTACCTTTAAGATGCCCACAGCATCAGTCGGACAATGCTATGTGTGCTGGATCTTGACATGCCCTTACTGTACATTAGACAAAATGGTGTATTGGTGTATTGAGACTCCAGAAAGCCAAGGAAGGCTTAGAAAGAGGATTCTGCGATATGTGGGGCCATACATTCATCTGCATCTTGTGAGCATAAACCCATTGGGGCGTGAAGTGGAAGGGGGAGCACGGGTGATTGGTGGTGACCCACGGACTGAGATACATATCCTCTCTCTCCCACTTTTAGACCACTGACATATGTGTTAGACAGTATTGCGCTATGAAAACCTTTTTATGTTTCAGTATGTATAACAGATGCTGAAGTTCACGTTCATACCACCGGTGACGTGATTTGAAGTGCGACTAGGGAAGCGCCTTTGTGTATGTATTAAACCATCTGTATTGTTTGTTCTATGTGAGAGTATCAAGTGGAACTCTAAATACATACTTAGGGCTGCAGTACCGAACGAAGCGCTAGACACACAGGCTGCATTTTGTCTAGATTGTGATTTTTCCACTTGGACTGTGTGTCCGGCTGCATTATGTTCGCACATAGGGACCGCCGTTCTGGCTTGACTATATATACATTCGATATGAATGATATGGGAGATGATGTGAGTGATGAGAATTATACTGACATTATGTACAAGCTTGAAAAGGTCCTAATGAAGGAAAACAGAATGTGGTGGGAGGTGGTAAGCCTTGAGAAATATGTGGCAGAGCAAATGATACCTAAGGGTTTAACTATCAACAAACAACCCTCTTTTGAAACTGCTACCACATCCTTTAAGGATGAGTGGAATTTTATTCTGAGAACTTGTTCATTTTCTTTGATTAATCTGATTCTTAGAGACCGAAGGAAAGATCTATCTAAGTTAGAGGAAGAAATTGAAATTCTCAATACTATGATACATCCCTTTAAAGATCAGGAGGAGTATAAGAGAATAGAAGGAATCATACAGAAAAGAATAGAGAAAGACAACAGGGAAACTGTCAATAGGAAAAAGAAAAAATTGATGAGGGATAGAAAACTGGCCACAGCTCCGGTAAAGGGAGATGAAGGAGATGCATTCCAACCATTTATAAAGGGATCTATATATCCACCTATGAAACAGAGGAGGTTTAGAAATATAGGGAATGAACGGAGCCCATTAAAGAAAAAAGATCAGAGTCCTAAAGAGATGTATAAATGTGATAGGACAGAAAATAGAGGACGAAATAGGGAAGAATATGATAATTTCTCTAACTTTTCTAAGAAAAGATTTAATCAAAAATTTGAGGAAAGAAAAGGTGGACCATATGCCAAATATTCCCCAATTAATAAATGGTATAGGAAACCATGGAGGACACAGACCCAAAATAGATTTGAAAATTTGGAAAGGGAGCATAAAGAAAGATCTTGTTCTCCCAGTGGTCTTCTTTCTCCCTCTTCGTCTTTTTTAGACCGAGGCGAGAGGGGAAGAAGAAGGAGATAGGCAAGACCAGTAGGAAGAAGGGATTGAAGAAAAGGAAGAAGAGGGGAAAAAAGGAGGGAAAGAACAGGCATAAAAGGAGGAGGAAGAAAGAGAGTATACCATCCCCTAAAACCACGAGGGAGGAAGGGACCAATATCTTCAATTTGAGTTCCCATACTCTAACTGAAGGAGAAGAATCACTGTTAAAAAAGGCCTTAAGTTCGCCCCCACTAGTGACATCAATCCTTTTGAAACTCATATAGACTTACAAAAGTTTGTAAGGAAATTGACTATTAAAAAGTTCTTTAAAATGAAGGAAAATGAAGGAGAAAAGGTGACCATAGAACAAAATGAGAAGATAAAGAAGTTTAAGAATAGATCTACTTTCTTCCCTCAACATATTAAAGGCAACTTTATAGAAACCTTTAATCAAATGGTAGTAAATGATATTAGGAAGTTAAGTACAAAGAAACCCGGGAAAAAAATTACATCCAATCTCACCTTTAAAGAAAGGCAGGCAATAAGAACTCTGTCGGATAACCACCAAATTGTCATCAAGCCCGTTGATAAGGGAGGGGGAGTAGTAGTGATGGATGTCGACAATTATATGAAAGAAGTCCAACTACAGCTGGACTCAGAGGGAACATATAAGAAACTGAGGAAAGATCCAACTGAACAAATTTGTAGGGATCTAGTCACCTTTATAGCCAAGTATAAGGATATAGGTGTCATAGATGATGATACAGCAAAATATATCTGTATAGAACATCCAAGAGTTCCAGTTATATATGTATTGCCCAAAATTCATAAAGACAGCAAGAACCCACCGGGGAGACCCATTGTCTCCGGGACGGGCTCTATCACTATCAATCTGTCAGAAGTGTTAGATAGCTACCTACAACCGATGGCCCAAAGCTCAAAGTCATACTTGAGAGATACAAAAGATTTCCTTAGAAACCTATCAGAGATCGTCTGGGATAGGGATTTTATCCTTGTCACGGCAGACGTAAAATCACTATACACCATCATTGCGCATAACCTTGGGGTTGAGGCAGTGAGGAGTGGCTTTGTGAATACCTCCTATGTAGATAGTCTCCAAGAATTTATTATAGATGGGATTGTTTTTGTGTTGACACACAACTACTTTAGATTCCAGGGGGAATACTATCTTCAGTGTGTGGGGACGGCCATGGGCACCAAGTTCGCTCCGAGTTACGCTAACATCTTTATGGCCCGGTGGGAGACGGAGAGTGTATGGCTGGGTCACGAATTCGGAGCGAGCTTGGTGTCCTGGTTCCGCTACATAGACGATATCTTTTTTATATGGAGGGGATCTGAACAGGAATTAAGTTTATTCCTTCAACATCTGAATTCCAATAAGTATGGTATCGAACTGACCTTCACATCAAGTAGGGTCAGTGTGAACTTTTTGGACATCACTGTGTATGTAGATGAGAGGGGCCTTCAAACCAAGACTTTTAACAAACCTACTGACACTATAAGCTATATTAACTACAATAACAATCATCATAGGACTTGGTTGAATGCCGTCCCATTGAGTCAAATGAAAAGAGTGAAGCGGAATTGCACTGAGAGTAACATCTTAGACACACAGGTAGAAGAAATGAAGCAGGCCTTCCATAGTAAAGGCTACAATATGGAATTACTAAATGTAGCAGAGGAAAATCTTAGAAAGACTGAAAGGGAAGAGCTTTTGACGCAAGGGAGAAAGCCCTGTCCTGACAATAATAATAAATATCAATGGGCATTCTTCTCTAATTATAGTAGTAACCATTTACAGGTCGAGAAGATCTTGACCAAACACTGGGGAATTCTTAAGAAAGATAGCACTATAGGCGATATGCTACCAGATAAAACCCATTGTATATACAGGAAAGCTCAGAACCTGAAAGACAAGATCGTTAGGAGCCATCTGCCGGAAACCATGGGAAGGCCAATTAGAACGAAAGGGTTCCATAGATGCGGTTTATGTGCAGCTTGCAAAACATGTAGAACATCTCTAAGTAAATATACGGATTTGGTACTTAATGGAAAAGAATATAGGATAAAATATTTCATAACCTGTCACACTAAAAATGCAGTGTACGCAGTACAATGTACTTGTGACAAAGTATATATAGGGAGAACAACCCGATCACTAAAAATAAGATGGAGAGAACATCTATATAACATAAAGAGAGGGTTAGAAACACATGCACTTTCAAACCATTTCAAACTGGCTCACTCAAGTTCGTGTGAACACATCAAAGGTTTCTGGGGACTCAAGATAGTTGAAGAGAACTGGAGGAACAGGGATACTCTAACTTCGAAATGGATCTACAATGTAGATACCATGATTCCAAAAGGGTTTAATGCGGACTTTGAGCTAAAATGGTTTCTTTAAGACTAGGGCTTTGATGCAGTCGCACATGTGTATGTCATATATATGGATATAGGATGGTATCCTTTATGAATTGGAAATGTGTGACAATTCTAATATAAGCATGTACGTATTGAAATCAAGCCCATAGAAGGGAGATATGATGGTGTTATACTCTTTTCTCTACATCCACCTGACAGTATGATATCTTGTACCATATATTTTCTTCATATCTGATATGGTTTCTGTTGGGAGGATATAGAAAGTTATGTGGAAAAGTTGGAGCAACTTTCTGGAGATTATGTATAGATGGTCGATGCCAGTTGTGTACAAATAGAGTCTTCATGAGAGAATATATGCCAGTATATGAGGGCTATATGTATGTTTAGATCATGACCATTATGGAAGAAATGACACTGACATATTCTCTTTCTCTTTTATATTGAGGAAAATCGACTCAACTCAATTTTTTGGGGGGAAATAAAATGCTTTAGTGACCATTTATGCATATAGAGGAGATAGTATACTGTTTGTATTAGATAGCGATACTCTGTATTAACATAAGGAGGGATACCGAAAGGTGGAAACCACCATACTTCCGTGGAGACGGAGGAGCCAATCATCGCTTGTGACTATTGAGTGAGAGGGCATATCGCTTTAAGAAACTAAACCTCGTTGTGATAATGAATAGGCTTCCGGAGAGATGGAGGAGCCAAGCCTCCTTCTGGATGCGCACAACAATTGGGTCTTCTAGCGGATGGACTTCCCTTTATAAAGCGATGGAATGATTTTAAATTGGAACCTTGAAAAAGACTTTTTAAGTTGAAACGCGTTGGTTTTATTTACGGACCCGACGGTACCTCATATCAGATGAAGTTGTGGTGAGCTTATGTGATTCACGATGTTCATGCCTGTTTTGATCTGCATTATGGTACGGGTCCTGTTTTTATTAAGCGAAAACATCTGTGTTTAGATGATTTTATTAAAAGGTGAAACACTAGATTGTTTCTTTCTTCTTGTATGACATTTGGAATATCTGAGGGAATACGTGCGTCTCGTGGCACACGTGAAGTGTCTCCCAGACGGGTGCATAGCAGTGGTGTATTGAGACTCCAGAAAGCCAAGGAAGGCTCAGAAAGAGGATTCTGCGAAATGTGGGGCCATACATTCATCTGCATCTTGTGAGCATAAACCCATTGGGGCGTGAAGTGGAAGGGGGAGCACGGGTGATTGGTGGTGACCCGCGGACTGAGATACATGTCCTCTCCCACTTTTAGACCACTGACATATGTGTTAGACAGTAATGCGCTATGAAAACCTTTTTATGTTTCAGTATGTATAACAGATGCTGAAGTTCACGTTCATACCACCGGTGACGTGATTTGAAGTGCGACTAGGGAAGCGCCTTTGTGTATGTATTAAACCATCTGTATTGTCCTTAATGTACATTGGCTACGTACATACGCCCTATCCCCTTCACGTTCTACTCTTAAAATCGCAGGCTGTAATAAGGGTACTTTGCGGTCCACGATGAATTAGTTGCTGCATTCTCAGGCGTAAGGTTTGTTTCAGGGCATGCGCACTGAGATTTTACGTAAATTATGGCACGTATCGGCATTTACACTCATTAATGAATCAGGCCTGGGGTAAATGTATCAAGCTGAGAGTTTTCCGACGGGTTTGAAAAGTGGAGATGTTGCCTATACAACCAATCAGATTCTAGCTATCGTTTTGTAGAATGTACTAAATAAATGTTAGTTAGAATCTGATTGGTTTTTCAAACCCGCCGGAAAACTCTCAGCTTGATACATTTACCCCCTAGAGTTTATAACGTCTGCTTTTGGTGAGAAGTCAAATACACAATGAAATCATTATTTATTTCTATTTTGGACACTCCTATTGGTATTCCTGGCTAATAATGTCTCAGGATCCTGCTTCAACACTTCAAACAGTGCTTTCTCAATTAATTGATCTTCCACAGCCTCTCACTATTAAATGTCTCTTAAGAGCTTTTAGCTGGAAAAAGAACATTGTCCTTGTTACAATTACTTCATGTGAGACGAAGTGGCCATATGGAATAGCTCTTAACGTATATCTTGCCGGTTATACCTTTTGATGTTAATAAAAGTGTTCAGCAGTGGTAATGTGGATGTTAAGCCACAACGCTTTTGTTTCTTAAACAGGTTTCTGTTTACTAGAGATGATAACAACAGATGCAGCTACTCACAGTTGCTTGTAGTACAGCAGGCAATCAACAGTTTACACAGTATGCAGTACAGGTCTCTGTATGCAGTACTATACTTGTATATGGTGGTACACTCTTATCTATGTAGATGCAGGTAGGCTGTTATACCCAGTGTCGGACTGGGGCATGAAGGGCCCACCGGGGGACTGCAACACTAGGGGCCCACCAGAGGGGGTGTGGCCAGCCATCATAGAGGCGTGACCAAACACTAGAGGGGGGAGTGGTCAGCCCATGAAGGACAGCTAGCACCATAGTGTAGTATGTACAGAATGCAGTGTGTGTATAATGAGTACACAGTGTTGACCTGTCCCTTAGATTGGGCAGAACAGTCACCAAAAATCAGGATTGTCCCACTAGACCAGGCTTGGCTAACCTGTGGCACTCCCGGTGTTGTGAAACTACAAGCCCCAGCATGCTTTGCCAATATATAGCAGCTTATTGCTGTAAGGGTATGCTGGGACTTGTAGTTTCACAACACCTGGAGTACCACAGGTTAGCCAAGCCTGCAGTAGACTCAGAACATTTGACAGACTGTCCTACCTGTTCTTGTTCCTTTTACCACCTGTGGCTGCTGGTTTCTTTAGTTGTGGCATGTCTGGATCCTGGAATGTTGAGGGCCCTATTTGAAAAAAATAATGGGTACATTTAGAAACGCCAACCATCCCTGCCATTAAATCAACAGCACCCACATTTAATAATTAGGCCTCTCTCCAGCCTCAACATTAAAATAATAGTGCTCACTTTTGATAAATAGATCTATTTCCCTCCAACCAACCCCAACATTAATGTTCTCTGTGCAGCCCCCCCACTATAGTTTAGCATAGGCAGCCCCCCTCACTATAGTTTAGCATAGTTAGCCCCCCTATGGTTTAGTATAGATAGGCAACCCCCCTATGCCACATAGTAGTGCCCCCTTACAACATGATGCCACACAGTAGTGCCCCCAAGCAACGTTATGCCACACAGTAGTGTCCCCAAACAATGTTGTGCCCCAATATTATGCCACACAGTAATAACCAAAATTCACATATGCCATGCTATTGTGTCGCCAATTGATATTATGCCCACAGTAGTGCCCCCCAAATCACATATTCCATATGCAATAGTGCCCCCAATTCATGTATGCCATGCAATAGTGCTCTCAAATCACACACACACACTTTATATATGTGTATATATATATATATATATATATATATATATATACACATATATATACATATACATACATACACACATCATATATGTATATATACATGTGTGTATATATATACATATGTATATATATATATATATATATATATATATATATACACACACACACACATGTATATATACATATATGGTGTGTGTATGTATATATACATAGTGGTAGCACAAACAATATAAACAGGTGGTTTAAAGTTTACTTACCCATATGTTGAATGCTGCAGCCTCTCTGCTTCTTCTCCCTTCAGCGGCGGCAGGAACATCAACACAGGAGGAGTGGGCGGGTCACATGATCGCAGCTGCGATCGTATTTGAAAGATGACTGTCTGTCACTGACAGCCAGTCATCTGCAGCAACGGGGACTGCGGAAAGGACTGCGGGCACCCTGGATGACGTCAACGGGCCTCCAGGTAAGCTCCGCCCATGACTAAAAGGGGGTGTGGTCGTAAGGTAGCGGGGCCTACCGGTGGTTTTACCGGTAGCCCGCTGGGCCAGTCCAACACTGGTTATACTGCACGTTTGTGTCCCATATGTGGTCACAGACTCTCTTATATAACACAGGGAGCCTCCGATTTACAGTTCCTATATTTCTATGGGACTTATTATGAGCAACGGCACGTAGCTCTAGACAGAGCGTCCGTCTCTCTCAAGCTCTGAAGGAAAAATCAGTGGGAGAAGCCGAACTTCCGGTTTGGAGGGTCTGGGCATGCGCAGTAGCGCAAAACAAACATAGGTATCCTGCCCCACTTCCTCCTAGACCAACAGGGATTCAGGTTATCATGGAAATGAGAAGACAGAGCAAAGCACTCCTATACTAACATATATAAAGGATGAAAAGTAGTTAAGTGTAATAGTGAATTTGTTCTCATCTCTTTCCTAAAGTATTTTTACTAAAATATGTACCTTTATTTTAAAGTAGAGACATGTTTGGGTCTATGTACTGAGGTACATTTCTACCCTTTCTTTTATATTTGCTTCCTCTGTAGCTTTGTGCAGTCATCCATCAGGAGATTTACCATGAGAAGGAGATGCAGAACAGAGCTCCATTGTAGGTATAAAACAGTTCATAAATATTGCACCACTTTGCTCCAAAAATGGAGCACAGGAGCTGCACAGGGGCATTATGTACCCATTAATCTGGGCAGTTAGTACCATACCATTATTGATTTTATTACTTACTGTAGTCAGTTTATTTACGTATGGAAAACTGGCAATGCCTGAAGTATAGAATTCAAGAACATGAAATAAACATCTACACCATCAGTGGCAGATAAATTCTAGTTTGTTAATTTAAATGTAAGAAACTTTTATTTGGTCTTTTTTATAGGGTTGGAATATGTTCTGCCACCGAGTAAAGATGGTGACTTTAATAACCTTATAATGCAGGGCTACCCTTTAGGGTGGGGGGGATCCATTTGTCTCTAACCTCCCCCTCATCCCCACTCAAATCACAATAATTCTGTGGGCTAGAAGTAGGAAAAGCTTCTTGGAACCTATCAGCATGAACTATAATACTTTGTTGACTAAGAGATAGAGAGATGTACTAAACATCGCCTTTGGTAGTGGCTGGCACCCATCCGCACATCGCCTCAATCTTCCAGTGGTTTAGAGCTCCAAAGCAGCCCATTTATTATAAGGTAGTTTTCTACTTAAATTGCAAATACCAAAAACACAAAAATTTTCTCCCAAACCGCCGGCGATTTGTGTTACAAATGCACCATTCAGTGCATCATATGCAATTTTGAGCTCACTAACATAATAAAAGGCAGGAGAGGGAAGCCAGGTGAAGAAGACTAAAGCATGGCATAACATTAGGTTTTTAAACTATGAAAATGATGTGTTAGTGTCCTCAATCATACCTTGCTATGACCTTATTTTGGGAAGCCATGGGGCCAGGACTCTTTTTAGGTTGAAACAACAGTTGTGACCAGTGCTTTTTTGGTAACAAAAAAGGTGCTGGAACTCACATCAGGTAGTCAATCACTGTAAACACACCCATATACATCAGTTGTGTAACGAAATATAACGGTCGCTGCCCGCAGTAAGCAATCAGCGCACGACCACACGACCAATCACAAGCTGAGCAGTGCCACCAGCTGAGCAGTGCTGTCAAAACCTGCGCGGACGAAGTACGCATGCATCGGACTCGACACACAAGCAGCACGCATGCACCGTTTTAATGATTTTGCCGCCGACCTGCTACACTCAACAGGGCGATTCAAGTCCATGTGGGCCAAACATCAAATGTTAAAATATACAGGATCGCGCTCTCTGACTGAATTGCAGACGAGCTGCTCCGGCTAAGAGTATCCCTTCCTTAAATAAATATAACACATTTATCTTGGTGAATGTACTTTTAATTTAGTCACTAACATTGGACTAATCTCTTTCTAGTTGCATTTATGCTCATTATTTATGTTGTATATCCCTTGTATGTTTGTACTATTAAATCTGACATTTTTTATTTTATCATACGTAGTACAGTCACATGTGATTTTATTCATTAGTTAATTATATAGAACAATTTTAGACGTTATATGGTACACCATAGATGATCACTAGTCAGTGAGCCCAGATATTCCCCCCTCTTTCTGTCTACTTGTACATCTAGGGAGCGACCCCTAGTTCTGCTGCAGCTCCTGCAATTAATAGATCCTTAATCAATGAGCGCCCAGCATGTTTGTGTTTGTTTCAAACATCAAATGTTCAAAAGTTAATTTTAAAACTTGGAATTTCCGTCGAAAAAAGGTGCCGGAACTCACATCAGGTAGTCAATCACTGTAAACACACCCATACACGTCAGTTGTGTAACGAAATATAACTGTCGCCGCCCGCAGTAAGCACTCAGCGCACAACCACACGACCAATCACAAGCTGAGCAGCGCCACCAGCTGAGCAGTGCTGTCAAAACCTGCGCGGACGAAGTACGCATGCATCAGACTCGACACACAAGCAGCCCGCATGCACCGTTTTAATGATTTTGCCGCCGACCTGCTACACTCAACAGGGCGATTCAAGTCCATGTGGGCCAAACATCAAATGTTAAAATATACAGGATCGCGCTCTCTGACTGAATTGCAGACGAGCTGCTCCGGCTAAGAGTATCCCTCCTTTAAATAAATATAACACATTTATCTTGGTGAATGTACTTTTAATTTAGTCCCTAACATTGGACTAATCTCTTTCTAGTTGCATTTATGCTCATTATTTATGTTGTATATCCCTTGTATGTTTGTACTATTAAATCTGACATTTTTTATTTTATCATACGTAGTACAGTCACATGTGATTTTATCCATTAGTTAATTATATAGAACAATTTTAGACGTTATATGGTACACCATAGATGATCACTAGTCAGTGAGCCCAGATATTCCCCCCTCTTTCTGTCTACTTGTACATCTAGGGAGCGACCCCTAGTTCTGCTGCAGCTCCTGCAATTAATAGATCCTTAATCAATGAGCGCCCAGCATGTTTGTGTTTGTTTCAAACATCAAATGTTCAAAAGTTAATTTTAAAACTTGAAATTTCCGTGAAAAAAGGTGCCGGAACTCAGTTCCAATGAGTTCTATGACAAAAAAAGCACTGGTTGTGACCCAATATATGATGCAGTAAATACAGTGGGGCCTTTAAAGAGATCGGTGGGCCATAGTCGCAAAAGGTTTTCGGACATAAAAAGAAGGCTAAAGGAAAAATTAGCAGAGGAGAGAAATTCTGCAGCAGCCACAGATGGTGGTACCCTTTTTCGCCAGTAAGACTCCAGTTATGAGGAGGAGTTAAGGCAGGTAATGCCTCCTGAACTCATCTAGGACATATATGTCTATGATTCTGATGCCCTCCATTACAGCAGCATGCTGGTGAGTTGTATCATTTTTTTAATGTATGGTTTATAATAATTGAGGAAGCTATAAAGTGCTTCAGCTTGCATCTATAATAGATAGCGTGTAAGTGTGCATTTGTTAATTCCTCTGTGTAGTTCAATAGAATAAATGTACCTTGGTGATTTATATGATAATACTTAGCCTTTGTCAAATTCAATCTTTCATCTACCCCATCAACTTGATATCTAAAGGTTTTCATAGTTTAGAAAACCATATCCATACATAGAAGTGTTCTACAGCTTGCCCACTTTTCCCAGCAGTATATTACTTCAAATGGTTTAAAATATTATGGCATAGAGCATTTTTTTTATTATTATTATGTTATATTAGCCCAGGCTGACCGGATTATTTTGTACATTAAGCCATGTTTATTACAAGTGTAATTTTTACACCTTACTCAGAAACATAAGTGACAATTTGAAAAGATTCACACGTTTCAATCGATGGGTTGAAGAGAGAGCTGGTGAGTACACTGTTAAAAACATATATATATATATATATATATATATATATATATATATATATATAATTTGTTTTTTTCTAATCATTAGCAAACTAACTGCTTTACCATATGTCATGCAAATGTTAAAAATCTTTATGTTAACACTGCAGTGCAGAGTTTATATACCACACACCCACTCACAAATATTTTCCCTGTTGCTAAACTCTGGCTCAGACCCATGATTTTCATTGTTCATTTACTACAAATTCCAAAAAGCCTGAAGTAGAGTTGTGGGCCATAATCAACATAATCTCATTATAGCTAACATGTTAACCAATTTTGTATATTACAGTTATGTAATATTCAAATTTTTCCTATGCACATCACCTACATTTCTTACACTGGTAAACTTGCTTAAATACACCCCTTAATGTGTTAAACACACACATACTTACAATTTATTTTTCACACAGAAACATCACATCAAGCTTGTTGCTGGTGAGCTGCCATCTGAGGATATATATCAACACCTGAGGACAGAGGGAGGACGACACAGTGTTGACCTTGGTTTATTTGAAGCTGCCTCTCCAACATTGCAACATGCCGAAAGGCAAACAGGTAATGATCCTCAGCAGCAGCCAATACAACCACCCCCAAGGGATCCTGGATTTGAGATGGCGGCTTCAATTGCCCAATTCCAGGTCAGATAATCTGATGGCTAATGTAATCGAGAAAAATAATGTCCAGAACGTACTATTTACTGCAGCTATGCAGTATTCAACAAACTTTATTATGGAGTAGTACAATATAATCACAATGGACCTCATTTAGAGTTGGACGCAAAGTCCATTTAAGAAGTATAGGAGTGGGAGTGTGCCGCAGCTTGGTAGGGTTTTATGAGTGGCATGTAACCCTAGTTGCGTCCCACTCTTAATACCCTATGGAGCTGCGAGCAGTTCCTGCAGCTAGCTAACGCTTGCGCTACCTAATTCCTGCCGCACAGCTTTAGCCTTGTTTTGACGTGTTGTTGCGTCTGCGCCTCACTGCGACAAGGATGTATTTACATGGTCACGCCTTCACAATTCCGTGTTCCTCCCATTCTCTGTTAGTGAGTCGCAAGCTGTCGCAAGTGTTAATTGCGTCCAAGATACAGGTGGATTTGGTGCTCTCTGCACATGCGTGGTAGTGTTTTTTGGTTAGATGCGCCTAAAACGGACTTTGTGTCGGACTGTAAATGAGGTCCAATGAGTGCACAAATCCAGCACCAGATAATAACACGCTTAGCTATTTCATCTTCATCTGGTGAAACAAGGATTCCCAGTACACTGTGTCGCCAATGGGAAATGACAGACACACACAAATTTATAGCTGCTCACGATCAGTCCACCTACCATTCATACTAACTCCTCTGCATAGCACCCCACACACCACTTCCATCTAGACGTGAGACCACAACAATTATTTGGGTGAAATAATACAAAATGGAAGTAACGAGGAGTCCGAAGTGACGGACAAAGGTAGAGACCCTGCATTCCACTCCTATTGCTGACACCTTGTTTTTGGTCGGGGCCTGGGTACGGGACTATAGATATTTCAGATAGGGAAGTATCTCGCCCAAATATCTTACTCACTAATTTACTGATGAGGGCCACACCAAGGGAAAGATGAAACTGAACAATGATACTCACCATGTAGTCATTGTTTCCGCCAGAATTTGCATCTAGCAAAAAAGGAGACACACAACATCCCATTACTCACTAATTTACTGATGAGGGCCACACCAAGGGAAAGATGAAACTGAACAATGATACTCACTGTGTAGTCAACATCTCCCCCAGAATTTGCATCTAGCAAAAAAGGAGACACACAACATCCCACCAACAGAGCTGTTTACTAGGCTAGAATATACCACCGACTAGTGCTAGTTACAACAACAATACAACAGCAGTGACCTAGTCCAAACAATGATCTACGTGACCAGTATACTGTGAAACATTAACTCAGAGCACTAGGAATAAAAGATAACAAGTTACAATATAAGATATCAAAAGCCTGCCTTGAATTGGTGCCTGGATCCTGTAACAGAGAAGCACTTCAAAAGACTACCTTTAATGATGGTCTAACGATTGAGGGCAAGGATACAAAGAAGTACTTACTGGTCTATAAGAGATCATCACAAAATGGCCAGATAGGGATTACAAGGCAAATGGGATCAGACCGGGCACTATCTTGTAATAACAGGGCTACCTCCTACTGATGCCAGGCCTAGCGCCAAGATTGTCTCCACAGGCCTAGTGCCTGAATTAACATTGCCACACAGGCAACTCCTGTATAATTTGCCCACATCCCACCAAGCCTGAAATCACTGAGTCCCAAATAAATGACTAAGTAGGGCTCTAAGAAACCACTAATGCTGCTTGGGCTTAACGAGCGAATTTGTGCCCATGGGCTTCATGCACGAAATAGGTGGTAGTGGAGGAGAGCATGGGAACCATACAAACCTGCTTCCTGCCATTGTCATCTTCTTCAATTTCTCCAGCCAGCTCCACTCAATGAGTGCTGTTGTAAATCCAGATTATGCAGTAAACAGCAAACCAACACAATATTGGCCACCTTTGCAGGGGTGTTGAGAAGCACAGCACTAGATTCATCCAGGCACATGAACCTGGTCTTCAATAATCCAAAGATACATTCTATCACACCTCTAGTAGCTATGTGCGTCTCATTATATTTGTGCTGAGTAAGAGCCCGCAGATGCAGCAGAGGTGTCATCAGTGAGGAGAAACACCCATATCCTAAATTACCTGAAGTGAGACACAATTGTTACCTTACATTAAATCCACATACACTCATGGCCAAAAGTTTTGAGAATGACACAAATATTGGTTTTAACAAAGTTTGCTGCTTCAGTGTTTTTAGACCTTTTTGTCAGATGTTGCTATGATATACTGAAATAAAATTACAAGCATTTCATAAGTGTCCAAGGCTTTTATTGACAATTACATTAAATTTATGCAAAGAGTTTTATATCACTGAGACTCTTGGCTGGGTAAGCAGATATATGTATGCAACACTCCTTTTAGGGCAATTAACATCTGAGAAAAGTGCCTTAAAAATGTTGCCTGTGTTATGCCTAACAGTCTTGAGGTCACAGACTGAAGGAGTCTGCGGCCATAAAATGGAGAGCACACGTTAATTTGTGCAGCCCAGACACTACGTGGAAGCGTGATTTAACTGGCTTTAATTCCAGTTTCACCTGCTCATTAAGCATCAGAAGGTTAAATACCATTAAAAACCAATGGGCTCTGGAGCATTACAAAAAGGCCATTTGAGGATTGTCAATAGAGCCTACATATCACAGACCCAAAGTAAGCATATGGTCCAGATCAATCTAGTCACTGTGTTAAATGTAGAGGTTCTAACTAGAGATGCGCAGGCTCGTTTTTTTAAAAAACCAATCCCCCCCCGAACTTCGTAAATCCGAGTACCGATCCAAGTCAGGTTGGTACTCTCCCACTTCCTCTGTTCTGACGATGAGGCAAAATGTAATCGTTGCATTGTCAGATCTCACAGGTTTTGGATTATATATAAGTCCCTTCCTTCCCAAGAGTTCCGGTGCCATTGCTCACACAGACGCAGACACAGGAGGCATAAATCACTGACTCACAGTGTGTACTCTACTTAGCTGTCATTTGTTTAAAAAAAGCAACTTTTTTCTACTTTGTTGAAGTAGTAGTGTTATTTTTTTGTAGTTTGCATGTCTGACAGACTCTCAGTGTGTAGTCAACTCAGTTGTCATTTGCTGAGAAAAGCAATTATTTTATATTTTATTCAAATTACACACTGTTGTAGTGTGTATGTATCTGACAGCTTCGTTCACAAAAATCACTGACTCTCAGTGTGTACTTAAATCAGTTGATATTTGCTGAAAAAAGCAATTATTTTATTTAAATTGCACTCTGTTCTAGTGTGTGTATCTGACTGCGTTGTTGACATAAATCACTGACTCGCTGTGTGTACTCTACTCAGTTGTGCTCTCCTTTGTCATATTCAGGAAAAGTTTACAAATTTTTCTATTTTTTTTTAACAAATTGTGTGTGTTCATTGATATGGATCATGATCAGTCGACAGAAGACCAGGAGCACCAACCAGCTGCTGCCACCAGTCATGATGATACTAGTCCTTCAACATCATCTACTAAAGTGAATCCTCAAGGGCATAGTGGGTTTGAGTCAGGGAAACTGAAATCCAAAACCAAGTTTTTACATTATTAAAGAAAGAAATACCTCTATTAAAGGGAAAGTTTACTGTAGAAAAACATAAAATTGCCATCATGCCATTCTACACAAGCAGTGGCAAAGAAAGTTTCAGACATTCACCTTTATTAATGAGTGATAGCTCTGCAACTGTCAGTGAGGCATCGCCTTCTATCTGTCATGACCATGCAAGACCTTGTTATTTAGAGTCTAGAAGAGGTGCCAAAAAAATTACATTCATGAAATCGGTGCTGAAAAAAAACAGTAAGGCAGTAGCACAAACTGTGTTTGGAAATGTCACAAATCCCTGAGGAGAGACTACCCACGAATGTTATGTGTGAGCCTGACCTTTCTGATACTGTACTCATAAAAAAGCCTCCTTTCACCATTTCTGCAAATGTGTGAATGAGCAGCACATGTATTAAGAATGCCACTTCGGATTTGCAACAGGATGAGGGGGATATTTGTGTAGCTGACAATGGCGCTAACGAGGATGATGATGATGATGAGGATGTTCTTTGTTCATTCCATCTCAACACCATTTTATTAGACAAGCAATTCCTCACCTGTACCAGGAGGTAACAACAAAAAAAAAATTATTGAGCTGCAAAATGCAATTGGTCCCACTGTACACTTAACAATAGATATGTGGACAAGCGGAACTGGTCAAACTAAAGATTATATGACTGCGACAGGCCAATGGGTTGGTGAATCGCCTTCAACTGCACGAACAGCAACAGAATCTAACAAACAATGCCAGATCTTTCAGAGGCAGGCTACTCTCTGTATCACCAGCTTCACCCTGAGGCATAGTGCTTTTAAGCTGTTACAAAACTATGGGATGTCATTGCAACATGGCTTATCCCGATTTGACTCTCCTCAGGATATGTGATTTCTGATAACGCCATCAATATTGTGAGAGCATTACAGCATGGTGAATTCCATCACATTTCCTGTTTTGCTCACACAATCAACTTGGTGGTACAGAGCTTTTTAAAAAAATGACAGATGTGCAGGTAATGCTGGCTGTGGGCTGAAAAATTTCAGGACATTTTCGTCATTCAGCAACAGCATGTAGAAGATTGCAGCAGCTGCAAGAAGAATTGAATTTGCCCTGTTACCCACTGAAGCAAGAGGTGGTAACAAGGTGGAATTCCACCCTTTATATGCTTCAGAGGATGGAAGAACTGCGTAAAGCCATCCACGCTTACTCAAAAAGCCATGACACTGGGAAAGGAGGGATAATGTACTTTAGTCCAGCGCAGTGAAGAATACTTTTCACATTGTGTTAGGTGCATAAACCCTTTGAAGAAATCATCTGTGAAGTCAGTTCAGACACTGCTAACTTAAGTTAAGTGATTCCCATAATTAGACTTTTAGAAAAGTAGTTCTTAGTAAAAATTGAAGGAGGAGATAAAACAAAGCAATTCTGCTAAGTATGTCGGACTTGTAGATCAAGTACTTTATTTGCTTCGTCAGGATCCAAGAGTCGGATTTTCCTTGTGTACTGCTGTCTACAGAATATTGCCGACTCTGCTTTTCCTTGACCACTGCTCCTGGATATCCCTGTGTACCTTTGCTGCCAGAATGTTGCTGATCCGGCTAGATTAACTACCCTAAACTCTCTATATCTCACTGGTGGCTCAGTAGGAGGACTGCAACCTGTGCATCACCCGCAGCAAAACCCATACCTCCTTGCGGGGATTCCTGGATAAGACTGGTGGCACGTTAGACTCTGCACCTCCCTCTTGAGCTGTGCCGACACTAGCAGGTACTTTCCAGTTTCATACAAGTTGTGACATAACATAAGGGTGGGTGGAAGGGCTGAAGGACAATTCCATCTCCCACCGCTTTTCTTTTCTGCTACTTTTGTGTGGCAATGTTTCAAACGTACTATAAACTGCCATGTGTTTGTGCCGTTGCTCTGTCACTTAGTGACCAGCCAGCTCGCTGCAGTCTTTGGCCTAAACTGGATGAAAATAATATTGTGACCTGTGAAGTGGTCAAAATTGACTGGAAATGACTGGAAATTAATGTTATTGAGGTTCATAATAATGTAGGACAAATAAAAGAGCCAAAGTATGTGATTTTAGCATTTTATAGAAATTTTTACAAAGAAATACAGATCCAAAACCACAACCAAAACATATGAGGGCAGTTTTGGCAAAACCAAAACACTAAGCTAATACTGAACCAAAACCAAAACATGGGGGACAGTGAACATACCTAGTTATAATGCTACCTTCTATCATAGTATGTGGGACTGTGGAAAATTACATAAATTCTGGTATTAATGTTTCATTTAAGAAAAGATCCTGTTTCCATGGTGTGTTCTAACTTCAACAACTGGAAGGGGGATTTTCAGTGAGAGGATGTCATGCCATTCCTCATAGTTATTCTTACTATTGCTAAAAAAAGTAATCTTACAAATTTAGACCTCACATATCCCACATTTTTTGGAAGCAGTGAAAACTATGTTGCTGTAGAATCTGTATTTGAATAGAAGGGCTACATTACCAAATGTTGAAAGAGGGATGGAAAGCTTATTACAAAGTATATTGAATATAGTATTCACAACGATTGCAAAACTGACTAATTACAATGGAATTTAAAACCAATATATATTTTATTATAATAAAATATATATTGGTTTTAAATACTGTTATAATTAGTCAGTTTTGCAATCGTTTTGAATACTATATCCAATAAAGGATTTATCTGGATATCCCTTGTGATACTTTGCCCCTTGGATATCTCTTCTTCGCGCTGTCATATTTGTTTTGTATATTTTTGAACTAATAAGGGTGTTGACACATCCCCTAGACTAGCAGCGTTTTTGAGATACCCTTGTGAGGGCGGTATTTTTTGTTAGCGCCAGGTATTTTATATTGTATTTTTTACAAAGTATATTGAAATACTAAAAGTGTCACAACAAGTGCATGTAATAAAATTATTTCAGTCCACCGACTGATATTTATACAGACAAATAAGTGACTCCCCTTAATCCCACTCTACCTTTTTACCCATTTCCTTTTTCCCATCTGATATTGGATACTGTATAAGAAATATAACTCTTCATCTAGGTTGAACGATGGCAGAGTGGATGGCTCCGGCACAAGCTTCAATACCAACAATGGTATTCACATTGATACAAAAATATTTGGTATTTCACCTATATTTTGTCTTTTTAATGCTTTTTTCAGTGTACCTAGTTTTGTGTGTGTTAAGACATCTTTTGTTTGTTATTTGAAGTTATTTAATTATTAAGTTTTAATGAAAAAAAGTATTTAAAATGTTTTGAACAGGATGGTTAAAAAAAAAACACAGAAAAATATTGAATTTAAATTTCAATACATGTTCTTTATTTCAACAATCTATGTCAGTCAATTTAGTTTGATTACTGTTTAATAAAAAAACATATTTGTAAAAGAAAATCCTAAATAGATAAAAAACATGTAATCTAAAATAAATGTATAAACACACTAATAACAGCTCTTAGCATGACGAGGAATAAGAGGTTGAGGAACAAGAGGAATCTAAAAGCCATGGGAATGTTGAGATACAGCAACAGATTCAGACTTAATGTTGCATGAGTGAATACACTGGAGGGACTGCAGGTGGAGCTGTTCTTAAATGTGTTATTGTATTGTCACTCTGTATTAAACTAATGTACTCTGTTGTGCAAACAATCTTCTAGTTTCTTCTCATTTTGATGTTACATGCAATATGTGTTCTGTCTGTATGCTAATATAACTGCACAATTTAATATAAAGTTATTATTACACAAAGAACTTCCCAGTTTATGGACAGTGAATGAAAAGAAGCTCAATCTGCATAGGGACATGTAACATATAATTCAGTAATGCTGTCTAACTATCTAAGAACATGAAGGGTTAATTAGGAACAGGTGTAGTCCTCCAAAAATACAGACACTATGGGGTATATTTATTAAACTGCAGATTTGAAAAAGCGGAGATGTTCCCTACAGCAACCAATCAGATTCTAGTTATCATTTAGTACATTGTACAAAATGACAGACAGAATCTGATTGGTTCCTATAGGCAACATCTCCATTCTTTCAAACCCATAGTTTAGTAAATATAGCCATATGTATTGCTATGGATGTTACAGGTCTTAGGAACCAACCAATTTAAATAAACAATCCTATTTGATTCATCTGGCTATATAAACAGATGAAACTCCACTCATGACCACAGATTCTGTGGGATAGTACTGTGTAAAGTCTCTTCTATTGTTCTCAAATGTGAAATAATCAGAGATGATAAAGGTGTAAGAGGCCAGCTTACTTATTTTGTCATGGTTTCCATTTAGACAAATTATCCATAGTTCCAAGAAGTAGGCTTAAAAGTATTGTCTCAGTTCCTCCTGTAATGAAATTGCAATCACATTTTGTCTTGTTGTATAAGACTTTCTCAAAGATTTGAAGTGTAGAGAAAATTATGTCAGTCATCACCATTAACTTGTTGATAACTCTGTAAGCAGATGTTTTACATAAACGAATAAAAACAAACAGGCATCCCCTCCCCCAAATAAGAAACCAGCACCAGTGCCAAATATTACTACTAAAGCAGGGGGACAACAAGTGGGGAATCAAGGTTATTACAGCTTAAATGTTATTCTTTGCCATTACCTAATAATTAGCTATATATTTTATATAATAAAGCAGATGACTATTGGATCATATTTGTGTGAGATAAGATATTAATAACACAGGTCTGCACCAAAAAAATTTTGGACAGCTGTTTTGGTTTAGTTGACTGATTCTTACGTTTTTTGGTGCGCTGAATCCAAAAATGACAGCCGCTTTGTCCTGGGACGTCAGGTTTTTTGAACAAAAGGGTGGTCATTGTTTAAAAAAATCTCTTAACGCAAATATTTTATTTACATGAAAAATATTAACTCATTTGCACAGGTGACGACAAAACTAACACCACACTCAAGTAGATTGCTTGTGAAATTGTCTTTTTTTAAACTCTAAACTTCTTTTTGAGCTTTGCTCTTGTAGGTGGCTTCCGGAAGATCCCTGCACAACATCCAGCAGTAGTCAGCCATCATCGTAACACTCCATTTCCCTTGATACCTTCTTTCCATTTCTTTTATATCTTGATGGAAACGTTCTCCCTGCTCTTCACTCACTGCTCCCAAATTTTCAGGAAAATAGTCATGGTGTGAGTTGAGAAAATGGACTTTTAAGCTCATGGAGCAAACAAGCTTGTGGAACGCTTTCAACATTGATTCCACCATTTCCTTGTAATTTGAGTCCTTTTGGTTTCCCAAAAAGTTTTTTATGACCACAGTAAAGGCAACCCACGCTTCTTTTTGAGTTGGAGTCATTGATCTGATGAAGTCTTTGTCGGATATGAGTTTTCTAATATCCGGGCCAACAAAAACCCCCTCTTTCAGTTTTGCCTCCGTTAAACCTGGAAACTTGGATTCCAAGTACTTGAAGCATTCGCTATCTTTGGGAAATGCCTTAACAAATTGCTTCATTAATCCTAATTTTATATGGAGTGGTGGTAATAAAACCTTCTCAGGGGGTACCAATGTATCTCTGAGAACATTCTTTTCACCAACAACTAGACTTCTTGGTGGCCAATTTTTTTGCTTCCAGTGATTTTGTCGGTCTCTACTGTACCATAAACATAGAAAACAAGGGTATTTGGTGTACCCAGCCTGTTCTCCCAGCAGTATACACAATACTTTTAAATCCCCACATACCAACCAGTTTTGGTTTCTGCAGTTCTTGCTGCTTTTTCACCATGAACTCTTCACATATGAAACAGAAACTGTCAGGCAAATTTACACACTTTCTTGGAAGCATTGCACTAATTTTGAACCACACAGACAATAGCAGGATGACGACTGAAATTAAATACAAGATTGTGGAGGAATCAGAGAACAAGTTAATGCATGAAAGAACATGTCCGGGCAGGCCCTAGCAAGCACACTCAACAATGCAGTGATCACCATCAGGACCAATAAACATGTATTTCATGTTTTTGGGAGCACTGGCAGTGAAAATAAATTTGTTTTTCCATGTTCAGTTTTTTTTCCCCGAGTATGATGAATTTGAAATTTAGCAATTTCCAGCTACCTGTTTGACCAAGGCACATTTTGATTGTGAAAAAATCTGACGTCCCAGGAAAAAACGGTGCTCATTTTCGAATACAGCGGCACAAAAAAAACATAAGAATCAGATAAAATGATGAAAACAGCTTTTTGGTTGCAGACCTGTGTAATCAGCAAGAACGATGTGGCTGGCACTTTCTTCTGCCATTTTAACTGGTATTACAATAATCTCAGTACATTTTCATCATTCAATTTTTATTATTTCGCTATAAGTTTTAATATGACTATCTGGCAATGAAAGGCCCTTTAATATATGGGCAGTATATATCCAGTATTTTTCAGAATTACTTTTAATGTACAATAATAAAGATCTACATTTTAATTTTTACTTGTAACAATCAATGAGTGCCTCTTGGATGCTCACTTTCCTTTCTCTCTTCTGTTCCAAATCAACTTTGTTCTTAAATGTTGTCAAGTGGATCCACAGATGTAATTCACACGGCCTCAATAGTCCACACAAACGTACAATGCTCCTTCAATATCTTAAATGCTTCTCCCCACAAATCGTAATGCTCCAAGAGACTCATTTCAAACATATCCACCCAGGCCTGCAATGTAAATTTTACCCTCATTCTTACTATTCTATCTCTCCACAAAAGATCAAAGATACTGCAATTCTTATCCATCACTCCCTGACACTAACGATTCACTCTTCCCATATAGGCCCTCATTGACGTTTTCTCATTCTAATGGGTTCCATATTGCAGATGCCCATTACCCTCGCTACGCTCTATGCTCCTAACACCTCCCAGAGTACATTCTTTGCCCATTTCTTTGCCAGACTCTCACGTTCTACGGTGGGACAGGTGGAGTTGGGTGGGGACTTTAATGTCATCTTGAATGTTAAGCTAGATTGCTCATAGTCTACATCACATGGCAGTCAGACTGCCTGCGAGAGCTCCAAATTGCAATCTTTGCTCTCCTAAGCCAATCTTTACAACAAATGGTGTGTCTTATACTCTAGTGATCGAATTTATACACGTTTCTCTGTACCACATGGAACATACTACAGATTGGATATGATCTTTGTAGATGCTCACACAGCCCGGGCCCTGACCTCAGCAACCACTACCTCAATTCCCTGGTCTGATCATTCAGATGTAAAGTTACATATTGATGTTTTGCCACCTCTTACCCCTTGCACTATATGTAGATTAAATGACCACTTGTTCCTGTAAAAAGAAAATATAATTACAATCCCTCAAGCCCTGTTGGATTTTCAGATAGATAACAGTCATAGGGTCATTGCCCCCACCATTAAATGGAAAGCCCATAAAGCTATCATCTGGTTGTATCATCAGCTAGCTTCCCACGAAAAAAAACTCCACCAACAGTCAATCAAAGATCAAGAGGATCAGATACAACTTTCACGACTATCCACCAAAAATATCCTAAGCACAAAATCTATATTAAATTTCTAGCTTTCCGAGGCCAGCTCGGCAAACAGTTTGCATCAAAATCTGCCAAGACACTCCAGTGGCTTCAAAAGCGTTTTTATGAAAAAAGAGCTAAAGCAGACATGCTACTTGCCCGCAAACTACAAAACAACCACACCCATAATCACATCATAGCAATTAAGGACCCAGCCCAACACTCCCTTTATGACACCCAGACCATAGCAAGTAGATTTCACTCGTACTACAGTTCTTTGTATAACCTTCCCCCTGCCTATCGATCCCCCTGACGCTTTACGCTCTCAAATTGACGACTACCTCCACACCTCCTCCCTACCCCGTCTTACCCAAGCTCAACTGCTAGCATTAAACTATGATGTTACAGCAGGAGAGATTAGTATCACCATTAAGATCCTTAGAAACTCGGCAGCCCCCGGCCCCGATGGATTTACAGCTATGTACTATAAAAAAAATTGCATCTGTCCTGATACCCATGCTTCTACCTCTTTTCAATGCAATTCTAAGTGGCAAGAAATTTGAAAGGGACAGCAGAGGGGATATTATTGTAATCTCCGGGCAGGTGCTAGTGCCTATAAATTTCAATGTACGCAGACGACATCCTACTGATGATCACAAACCCAACCACCTCCTTAATCTCTCTGCAGGCTGAGATCCAAACTTTTGGTGTTCTGTCCAACTTTAAAATTAATACAGACAAATCCAAGATTTTTCCTCTCAATCTACCTCCCTGTATTTTAGCTATCCTTAAAAGTCAACTGGGCTTTCGCTGGTGACCTGACAAACTTAAATATCTAGGGATTTATTTGACTAGCCATTACAACCATCTCTATGCCACTAACTTCCCTAAACTATTGGAGTCACTTAAACGAGATTTCATAGCCTGGTGCAAGCTGTGTATTTCCTGGCACTGGCGTGTGACTGCTGTGAAAATAAAAAGGTTACCACGCATTCTTTATCTGTTTCAAACCCTACCAGTTTGAGTACCCTTCCTGGTTGTGCAGACCCTACAGAGACAGATCGCCTGCTTTGTTTGGGTGGGTAGATGATGCTCCAGAGTGAGAGCCTGTATACGGAAGTAGGTCTAGGCCTCCCAAATATTTCTGTGTTATGTGGCCACTTACCTTATCCAGTTGGTTCTCTTTCACTCTCCATCCTCAACAAGACTATGGAGGTGACATCAAAGCTAAGCTTTTGCACCTACTTTCTTCTTATACTCTACTGTGGATCTCAATCAAACACTGCCCTCCTCCTTTCTCTACTCCTGCCCACCACTTGATTCTCTCTTCAGATTTGGGACTATAGCACACACGCTTTTCATTTATTGCATAACTCTGTCATTACGTTCCCACTGTGGGACTACCCAGCTTTCCCCCTTGGATTACAACACTATACCTATGCACATTTATCCCCAAATTGATCTCAAGTTCTTGTCAGACATAGCGTCCATGCAAATTTTCCCAAAATTTGGGGATCTTCTATGACAAAATGACATTCCCCATGGCCGTTTCTGTTAATGTCTTCAATTGCAGCAAACTGTAACGCTCTCTGCCTGTGTTCCAGCTGTTTTATCAACTTACGCATCTGGAGTCATTCTGTATGAACAGATCTCTTCCAAGTGGCATGATCTCACCTTTTACTATCTCTTGGTGGCATTTTGTCAACCTGCCAAGGATAGCTATGAGCTGAAATGGGAGGAGGATCTCAGGCAGGAGCTTGATGTAAATGAATGGTCTGAGATCAGGGTTAGGGTTGCTAAGAGCTCTATATTCTAAAGAGAATGCATACAATCTACTATATAGATGGTACATAGTCCCCACCCACCTGCATGCTATATATCCTGCTTTCTCAAAGTCATGCTGGAGGCTCTGTGGACATGACAGTTCATTTCACCATATTTGGTTGTATTGCTCCAAAAATCATGAGATTCTGGCAAAGTGTTCATACGCTGATTCATAAAATTACCTCCATGATGTTACCACCTTGTCCATCTTACTACCTACACAAACCTGTTATGGACGTTGACAAATACACAATGGAACTGATGGGTCATATTCTTAATGCTGCTAAATGCACAATTGCAGTAGGCTGGATACAACCGTAACCCCCTGCTCTTCCATTAGTGATTAATAGGATTTGGCAAACATACCAATGTGAATATATCAGGAGTATTATCAATGACTACCCCAACAAATTTTGTGGCATTTGGAGCTATTGGCATTTCCACCATGCGACTGCTCTCTAGCTGATTCTTTTACCAGACTGTTGATGATTTTTATGTCCTGAATTGACTGACCATTTGCTATTTGCTATAATGCACAGAGCTGGACCAGACATCCCCTCCCGTAAGTACCCCTAACTAACACCCCCTTACATCCCCCCTCTTTTCTCTTCTTATGTTTTTTTACTTGGTTTGTATCGCTTTTATTGTTTAGTGTATATTTTGATATTGACGTTATAACATAAAAATGCTGTAAAATTCTAAATAAAATATGTTTAAAAATAAAAGTTATTCCCATCATTGGTAGAGCGTGCTGATGTATATTATTGTAAGTATAAAACATTTAAGGATTTTTGAAGCAGATTGCAACAGCAGGTTTGTGTACTCTTTTTAAAACAATACACTATGGGATGATTGCACAGAAAGTCAGACGGAAATAGGCTTTTCTCTTCAGCTAGTGTCAGCAGGATAGGAATGTTCAATTCATCTTCAATGATAACTTGTGAGTATATTGCCCTATCTGCAGTTCTAGAATGATCTACTCTTTGATAGAAAATAATTAATTAAAGCATAACAAAATATTGACCCCCATATAAAGCTTTATTGACTTTCATGACTATAATAGATATGTATACTATCCTTGTTCTGAAAATGATTAAAAATAATGGTTCACCATTCTGAGATGCGGCTCACCAATTATGTCACTTAAAATTAATTTAAATCATGCTGCATACATCTAAAAAAACATTTCCAGAATACGCACATATCTCACACAACACACTACAAAAACTTTAATTCATACACTCATCATTTCCCACATTGACTATTGCAATTCCCCCTTTACTAGTCTTCCCTGAATCAGACTCTGACCCCTACAATGTATTTTGCATGCAGCGGCTAGATTGGTTTTCCTTGCAAAACGTTCTTCCTCTGCTGAGCCACTCTGTCAGTGTCTACATTAGTTACCTATTTTTCACAGAATCCAATATAAAATATTTCTACTAACATACAAGGCCGTGAACAAAACTGTACATATATACATCTCCTCCCTTGTTTCATAATATCTACCAACTCGACACTACCATTCTGCACAAGATCTGCGTCTCTCATTCACTCTCATTACATGCTCCCATTTCCATTTACTGGACTTTTTTACTGGCTGCATCCACTCTATGGAATACCCTCCCTCACACAATAAAACTTTCCTCTTGTCTTCAAACCTTCAAGCGTTTTCTGAAAACCCACCTCTTCAGGTAAGCTTATAATATTCCTCAACCACCCTCTTAATCTCCCTAGGTTACCCTATTACAACCCTTTACACAGTGCACACATGACTGCAGCCCTCTTAGCCCCTTACCAACATTGCTGTGTGACTGGGTCATATGGCCCACTAGGCACTATTTAACTTTGCATTCTGGCTGGACTAATATGCAATGTGTGGAACTTGACCTCATGTATCAGACTCCCATTGTCCTACAGATCGTAAACTTGCAAGCGGGGCCCTCTCACCTCTCCGTCTGTCTGTATTACCCAGTAATGTTTTAGTACTGTGTTTGTTCCCAATTGTAAAGTGTTACAGAATTTTCTGGAGCTAAGTAAATAAAGGTTGATGATAATTACTTCTCTTTCTTTTTAAAATGAGAATACTTTCAAATCTGCGCTGCCTATTTTCAATCTTGTCAAATACCAGGTAAGTCTGGTTTGCTGCCCTCATGTTGGTGAAATCATCAACATCATCAACTTTTATCTATATAGCGCCAGCAAATACCGTAGCAATTTACAATTGGAGACAAACACAATAATATACAATATTGGGTAATACAGACAAAGAGGTAAGAAGGCCCTACTTGCAAGCTTACAATCTAAGGGAAATTAATTTGAAATTAGTTATCTGGATTCCCCATCAAGTCTTGTCTACCCCTGGGCAATCACTCCACCCCAGCCCAGTGGCTCTAAAGTATGCTCCAACATCTCTAAGGTTCACAGTCCTACTATTAAGAGAAGGTCTAATCAGTGGTTGAAATGGAGTGGTATACGGTGGTATACCAGACCACTTCTCCCACTGCTTTCCTTGTGAAATTATACAATTCTGTTCACTTACATTTTCCCTAGTGCCACTTCCAAATTTCCATTTGACCACAGGGTCTAACAGAAAAAATTCCCATAATTATTGCAGAAACTCTATTCTTTCCCTCGTTCTATTTCATTTTCATTCCACTGTGCTGTCTTCTTTCCTTAACTTTTTTTTCTCCCAGAACCAATAGCACATAAGGAGAAAGTAAGCAGGTTTTCTTTGACTATGTTTATTTTGTAAAAAATCCCTCTGTTGTGTCTATGTTAAATTTTGGAAAGTAATAAACACTTTTTAAAAAATTAGATTCCTTATTTTCAATACAATTTATTGTGGCTTCCTCAGTAGTCCGGGCTATACTGACAGCATTCACTGAGAAAGCCAAGTAGCTAAACCCATTTAGTATGAAAATAAAAATTGCTTTGACAGTCTACCAGTATAAGAGTTTTCACTCTTTATTTTATCTATTTCATTATTTATTTTTTATCAATGCATTATTTCACCAATTTCTATGTGTTCATATTTTTTATTCAGTATATTTAACTATTCACATTGTTGGCTATCCATCACAACATATTCATTATTTCTTTTTACTATTCCTACTGAGTTATTACTCAGTTTAGTTAATTACTTAATTTTAATTATTATATTCTTATTATACTCTTAACATTTTTATTGAATTCCTCAATACATTGCATTTTTTTCACTTTCTTCTTTCTTTTCAACAGTCTTTCATTATTATATCCTTCCTTTTTTCTATTTTTAATAAGATAAGTTATTTGTGTTTTATCATTAAAATTATATAATTAATAATTTGTATTTTGATTAATAAAATATTTTCCCTATCAATTACAGTATTCACCCACCAAATTGATTCCTAAAACACCTTTTGGTATAAAATGTAATACCTGCTTTGCCTGATAACCATAATGAATAGAATGCATAGCGTAGTCAGAAGTGAACTTTTTAAAAATGTAATCACTATTGTCTATCCATACGGACAATAAAGGGCAGGAGCTTCACATACTTTGGGAAACAATCCAACCACAGGTTCTTAGCTGGGTGGAATTATCAAATCAATTTGAAAACCTTAAATAAGATGACAACTGAAAAAAACTACTCATCAGGGTGCACTGTATACCCACCCCTATGTGACAAGAACCTTTAATCTATTATGGGCCTGATGCTGAGTTAGGAGCAAAGCAAAGAAAAGGAGCAAATTTGCACCTTGGCAAAACCATGTTACATTAGAGGAGGTGGTAAGCTTAAAACGTAGGGACAGATTTATAGTTGGCATATGGCATGTCATAGGTGAACTTTAATTACAGTGTAAAAATAAAGTATTTGTGTGCTGCATGAAAAAACAGCCAGTATTTTCCAAAAAAAGAAATCAATTTATACCATGGTTTGTCCAGGTTCAAATTTGCTCATTGTTTTTGCTTTGCTTCGAACTCACATCAGGCCCTAGAGAGAAAGCAGCTCAAACATAATATCACAAACAACCATGCAAAGTATTAGCGAGGAAAATTATTGTTGTACATAAGAAAACTCTGGAAATAGCTGGGTACAGGATCATAATGTTACACATGAGAAGGTCCTACAAGCAGTCAGGCACAAAAAGTGGGGCAAGCTCAGAGTCTGGATGTTATTCATGAAGCAGCTCAGCACAGCAGAGTGGGAAGAGGAAAAGGAACATTACACATTAGCTGGTCCTGTATATAACTAGACACAGCAGTGTGTGGGAGAGCAGCAGAATTATTATTACACAGAAAAACTGCACACAGCCAGATACAGCAGTATGGTAGCAGGAAGCAGGAATATTACATATTAGGGGGTCTGCAGATAGTCGGACATTGTAATGTGGAAACAATTCACATAATGTTATATCTGAGAGAACTGAACAACCCGACTCAGTGGTATTAAGAAATTGTTAATGATCCAGTCACGAACAACAAGTGCAATCATTTCTATGTCTTTGGGGTTTTTTTTTAATTCAGCCTAGCAGAGCAATGGAATTAATATATAAGGTTAGGTTTTCCTACCACTCCCTGCTAGTTATTTTGATGAATGTTGACTACAACCTTTCTACTTTGGAATCATCCACTGAAATTATGTTTATGATCAAGGAAGAGCCTTGTAGGACATCTGGTTCTCATTATTTCATATTGTCTTATCTTAGAAGACTTAAAAAAGCAAGTGTGCCAAAATTAAAACATAAACATATACACAGCAAGCATTTTAAAGTTAAAAAAAAGGTACAAACAGCACAACGTCTTGGTAAATTACCCTTTTGGGCAAAACACACAAGAGGACTCACCTCTAAAACCCAGTAATAACATTCAGAGGAAACAGGAGCATACTGTTATTAAAAAAGCACTATTTTTCACCACAGTAACGTATAAAATCTTTTTAATTGCACTCATAAGATTCTGGTATTTATTCTCAATGTGACCCTTCCCTTTGCTATTATTAAAATCTGATGTTCAGACTAAAAAAAATGAGAAGATCACACTTACATTGTTAGGAATTTGAAGACCGAGGAAAGGTACCTGTACAGACTTCGAATCCCTTTTCAAGTCCTTTAATGTAAAAGCAGTGGAGTTGTTTGTTTTTTAAAACTCTTCAGTTTAATTGTAGATTATATAAGTAAAAGGAAGAAATGAGGAAGCAATAAAGCAGACAGTGTGAGTGACAGAAAAGTAACAGGAGAAGGGAGGGAAACCCATCCTAGCATCCTCTAGCAACTAGCAATGGAAAGGTCAGTATGTTGACAAGCACTGATTTTAACCTTCAGCCTGCAATCCACTGTAAGGGTCTGAGAATGATTTCATGTCTTTTAGCAGAGGGTAATATATGTGGAATTACAGATGTGTAGAAATCTACACCAGAAATAGTAAAAGCTGTTGCACTACAATTACTATTAACTGTTGAGGACCTTGCTTTTTTTTGGTGAGTCTGATATATAGACATTTGTAGGGAAGCATATACAGTACATAAGGTTTGTTATGTAACAGGCATATTGTAATTAAGCATATTCAGAAAATACCACAATTTTAATGAAACCCATATGTGGAACCTCTCCTATTACATAACTAATATTTTTTTTAGAGAAAATTGGTCTCATTATTTCCCACTCCACATTGAGGAGTATATATGTTACTAAACTGTATTGAGTGCATAAAGTAGTCATTAACAGCAGTGTCCTTGGTCAAATGCTCACAAGTAAATAAAACTGGAGAATATATATATATATATCCTTTATTAACAGTAAACTTCACACATTTCTAGAGAAATAAAGTCACAGACTTCAAACAGACAAATAAGAGCTGTAAGCCAGCAGCAGTCTAAAAATAGGGAAAGGCAGAAAAAGGGGAAAGGGGAAATAGAATGGAAAAGGGTGGACAATGGGGAGGGGAGAGAGAAAGAGAGATGAGCGGGGGGCAGAGGGAGAGAAAATCTACTAGTAGGCAGACTGTAGGGAGCGATGCCCTTTAGGTCTTTCTCCATCTGTAAGGATCTTGATCCCATATTTACTTTTCTTCCTTCTTCTGGATTCAGAGATTTGGACTGGTAAGATTCAAAAAGTGACGAGTGTGTAAATCATACTAAGAAACGTGCCAAGAATAGAGATGTAGAGGCAGTGAGGAAGCCATAGGAGGAAAAATACATGCAAGTAAAGAAAGTAAGGGTAAAGGCATTGAGAAAGTAGGAGGAGGAGCAGTGATAAAGTAAGAATTAGAGCAGTGATAAAATAAGGGAAGGGGTAGTAAAAGAGAGAAGACAATGTGTTACAATGCGAGCCATTAAAATGTTCAGGTGCTAATAAAGGACACATTCCTACTTGAAGGGGAGATCATGGGAGTATATATTATAAGGTATAAAAGCATTATAAATTTACTGTAGGGTTAAGGGGCTAAGTTTATACAGATTTAATGATAATATGTTTTTAGGATAAAATATCAGTATCCGCATGCAGGAAGTGGCAGTTCAGGAGGAGTGGGGGCATTTATGGGGGCTAGGGGCATTTCACTCACCAGCAGAGGCACAGCATCCTACGCGCTGACATAACGTACAGTGGCCCCCACCCTGCATGCGAGGAAGAAGTGGGATTAGTACAGGATGCTGCATGTATGCAGAATGGGAATTGCATAGGATACTGTGTATTTAAAATAAATCATTTTACTTTGTCTACTTTTCAATCTTAAATTCCTATGTAGTACAGGACACTGACATGCAAAAATATACCAGTGCAATATTCATACAGGTAGAACTGAAATTCTTACATAACTGCATTTCTAAAATAATATTGTATGTGCACAGTTTAATACAGCAATGTGATTGTAGACTCTGTTAGTGACAATAGGTGTAAAAACACATTTAACTTTTAATAATATGTTATTATTATTATTATTATTATTATTAATAATAATAATAATAATAATAATAATAATAATAATAAGTCACAATTTCGTTGAATGTACTCATTTACAATTTTGAAATAGTGATTGGCAGATATATATGGGAAAAGATGTAACATAACGACACACAAGATTCATTAAAATTATAGGGGCAACCAATTTACTTGATTATAGTCTTCAGAGTATTTAATGTAATTATAGAAATATAACATGCCCTCAGAAAATAAAGATAGATGATTTGTCTGCCCATTGAACTTCTTCTTCTTCAGTTTATACTCGAGATAGACTTGTGTTTATCTTTCATTTCCATTATAGTATATTTCTATCATGGCTATTGTCATGATAGCAATACTATTTCAGTACAGGAACACTTTATTGTATCAATTTATATTTTTGCTGTGGTTAGCATTGCTGCCTTACAGTATGGGGGTCATAAATTTGATTCCGACCAAGGTGCTATCTGGGTGGAGTATGTTCTCTGTGTGTATGTATGGGTTTCCTCTGGGTGCTCTGATTTCCTCCTATAATAGGTTAATTGACTTCTGACAAAAATGATTCTGCGTGTGTTTGTGAGGTAGGGAATATAGATGATTCCAGTGGTTCCACTGGGCCAGGAATTGATGTAAAAGATTAAATATTATCTGTAAAGTACATCATAATATGTACGCACTAAAAAAAATAAATGTTGATAAGTTTGATATGATCAAATGTGATGGTGGCAGCTAGAGGAACTTAAACCAAAGTATTGTTTGTAATTACCATTAATAAAACATTTGGTGATCTTTCCCTAGATTAGTAAAATTTTGTAGGGAAATTAAAAAAATGATTAAAACTATAACAACCATCAACTTTACTCACGTGCTGTTCAATTCCCAACCATGGCCTATCTGTGTGGAGTTTGTATGTTCTCCCCATGTTTGGTTGGGGTTCCTTTGGGTGCTCTAGTTTCCTCCCACACTCCAAAAACATACTAGTAAGGTTAATTGGTTGCTATGAAATTGGCCCTAGTGTGTCTGTGTGTATGTTAGGAAATTTAGACTGTAAGCTTCAATGGAGCAGGGACTGATGTGAGTGAGTTCTCTGTACAGTACTGAGGAATGAATGGCACTATATAAATAGATGATGATATCTGCAGGGCTATGGCTTCTCAATTAGCTATATTGTGGGCATCTCCAGATCCACCCTCAATCTTCACTATTTTTAATAGAGTTTGGTGTGTTTACAAAATGGAGGGCATTCCATGCCTGCTCAATAATTCATATCAAAATGTAATATTACATAGAAACCAAGGTTGTCTAAATATAACGTCAATATTACATTTTGAATTAATCCTCTTCATGTATTCTGTTTTATATTAATAATTTTAGATTCACTTATTCAAAGAGATCGCTGTACCCCTTTTCCTTTCATCCCCTTCCCTCCCATTTCTCCACCATATATTATTTTATATCTATATATTTATACTTATGTAATATGTATTATTATATATTAGCTGCTATTGTATTTATTATATTACGATATGATAAAAATATTTATTTCATAATTGATAATATTGTATTTGTAACTGCTCTTTTTTCCTGTCATTGAAAACTAATAAAATCTTTTAGGTGGAGAAAAAAAGAAGCTTCAAACTCAGCTTTAAGTACCTAGAATTATTTAGCACTTTATGACATTCAGAAATTATTCTTAAGTGTTACTAATCATACCTCAAACACACCACAAATAAGAATGAATCAGTTGTCGTTCCAGCTGCATTCAATTCACGAAATCTGAATTTACAAGTACATTGAACATTGGAATTGTACTAAACAGTGAAGCAAAAGTGGATCGAGAATATTGTATGGCAAAATCTTTTTATGCCCACAAAATCACCTGTTCTACTGCAAAATTCAGTTCACTTGAAATTTTACTACAATTTGCTCATTGCTAATAAAAACCTTTTTGAATACCTATCTTCAGCTGTCTCTCAATATCACAATGCTTTTCTGTACCCTTTCATTTGTTAATCATGGATTCCTAGTGGACTTCCCACTGGGATTTCTCTATAGTTCATATGCCATACTTTACAAATATTGCTCCCCAGAGCTTACATGTAACTCACCTGTACAGGTAGTAAAAGAAGGACAGCAGGTAGAATGCCAATTTACACCAGGCTTCCTTCTGGCAGTAATTCAGAATGTCCACATTCATTATAGACACTGGGTCAAACATAACTTCTGAGCCATCAGCGGGTCGGTGGAAGTACCTGTGGAAAGCCACCAAAGATATTTACTACTGATCCACGTATTCACTGTTATTCTGTATTTTGTAACATGCATGCTGAATGTCATTGCCAGTCTAGGTCAACTCACTGTGCAGTGTTGGAACACAACCTTAGAGTGCTAATGTTCACAACTACTGTCTTGGGCTCTTTAGTGTAGAAATATCTAGTCCAAATCTGCAGAATTATTGTGACATAGGGGCTCATTTAGAGTTGGAAGCAATTATTTTTGTGCAAGACACATATTTCCATAATGTGCATGTGCATCAAAAATGTACGCACATATATCACCATATAGATTTTTGTGCATCGTAGACTTGCACCCTCTTATGCTTGTAGAAGATAGGCATGGGCAGGCAAGTGTAAAAAGAGCACAGAAAAGTGTTTTTCACATAAATGCCAGACAATTAGATATACATCCACAGATATGTCTTTTAGGAAGTGGGTGCTGGAGGACAGCACTCTGGAGCTGCTTCTGGTTGGCTGATATCACATATTAATCTCTACAGCTAATAGTACTTAAAATATTAATGTTTTCATTATATTATATGAAGTCATAGCTGTTTACCTGCATTACTTAATTGACATTTCCATTTGGACAACAGCAGGAAAGGACATTTGCATGTGATTTCAAAGGGGTAAGCAACAGATGTGAAGGTGTTTGCATTTAATTCCATTTTCTTTTTAAAATGCGACTTTCACATTTATTAAAACCCGTGATTGCACTATTGTCTCTTGTGTATATGACACTCCTTTACACTACTATATGAAAAAAAATTAGTAATATACAAACAGAGTAATGTGACTTGTATGCTATCGTGGGGCGTAATACATACACACACACCATTTACACATGACATATACTAGTGATTTTGAGAGGACGGATCCTCAAACCCACAAAGTAGGATCCCTTATGCAATTAAAGAAACAGTGCAGGTTGGTAATTTCTGTGCTTCGTAAATGATGTAGAGTTGGACGCAAGTCCAACTCAACAGTGCAAAAAGCACGTTTAGCCAAGGTTCCGCCTCTGCTTGCATTCAGAATATGATCGATCTCCCTCTTGCACCTCTCTGCACTTAGAGATTTGGAACGGGAAAGGTAGTGTTCAAGCCTAGCAACGTAAAGGCCTGTTCATGCACTTTATATACTATCCTGAGTTGAAAGCAGCCACAGATCGGTCTCTAGGAGACGTATCTTTTGTGGGTGCTTTCTGCTGGTGCAACAGTCCTTGTAGTACTAAACAAAGAATTACAAAAATGATTACATTTAAAATAAAGGTGTGTACCCCCAAAGAGCATAACCATCCATTGTGCTGTTTGGGGGGGGGCACAATTTTTTTATTTTCTACATTAATTTATTTATTCAGTAATCTGCTTTACAGGGCTGCTGTGACTGATAAACTTAAGTGTATCATGCACACTGGCCCATAAAGCAGATAAAGCGGTGTGTTTGTGCAATTTGCATAGTATTCTGAGTTGCATGGATCTAAAGATCCGTTTGACTTGGAATAATGTGTAAATTACGGGTGCAATTTACACTTATGAGTTAAATGTAAATTGCGTCCGACTCTATATGAGGCCCTTACTGTGTATAAAATATGGAAGTTTCCTCCCCGATCATGTTTGTAAATGTTTCATGATTATGTCGTGACTGCAAATAAACCTCAGACTCAAAAGCTGAAGCAGAATCAATATTAATTATGTTTTCTTCACTGTAAGTAGTAACTTGAGAGGTCCAGTTTCTTCATATCTTCCAGACTTATTACATGTGAGTCACATTAATTTTGATTATTGTTCTTGGTAAATTTAGCCAAAGGAACAAAAAACCCTTATGGCGTTAAACTAATCTTTCTGTAAATAAGCTGTCTGTATAAAAAAGGTCAAGTACATTTATGTATTAGTCATTAATGAAAATAAATGCAAGTAAAAATGGAAATTAAAGGATCAGTCATAATAATAAATATATGCTTCCTCTATACTTGATAAGGGGTAGGAAGTGAAGTACTTACCTCCAGAGGTGGTAGAATAGCAAGGGAATGTTGAGACCCAGAGTAACCCACTCAGCAGCGCACATGAACATAAGACAGAATAAGCCATGGATGCAATACTCTGGTACTACGAGCTGGAGGAGAGATAAAAGCAAAGTGAGAAATAGGAGGTGGTGATAGATGAAAGACATAACAAAGACACAACATGAAAAACTAAAGAGAAAATAATGATGTTGGAATGGGCCACAATGTCAATACATAGGTTTCAATGTGTCAATGTGTTCAATCTGAGGAGTCTGTGTTGATAAGCAAAAATTTGAAATCAGTTCCATGAAATTGTTGCCACATTCTCATTTGGCATTGAGAAATGTTGTACATTTTGCCAGTGGAACTTGGCCTTAAGCATTCCCAAATGTACCCCAACTACAACACATGGAAATTGACCATAGTCATCCCAACTAAACTATAAACTAGAATGGCCATCACACGAAATAACAAAGCAAAAAGCAGAACTCAAAGATTGTATTGGCAGAGCTTAGCACATTTGGGAAATGGCTTGTTCCATGGCAAGAGACTTGATTAGCTCAGAATTTTTCTGCAATTTCGCTCATCTTTATTCTTGATTTACCATTAAATACAATTTACTATTAATCACAGAATTTTCATTAGAGATAAGCAAAATTGCAGTGATATTTCATGAAAAGCAATTTTTGCCGCCAAATGTTTTTTTTTTTGAGTTACAAAGTTTCAGCGACATAATCCTTGAGGTTTTGCTTTTGCTTCACCATTCCGCAGAATGGCATTCCACAGTGCAACAATGGAGTCAATCTCTCCTGCTCTGTGGAGTGGCTTGAGTAAGAGTGAGAATTCTGGGCAGAACAAAATAAACAGACAAATTCCATGTGGAAGACTTGAAACCTAAATCTTCCACCAGAGAATATTGCAAAATTGCACAGCCAAATGCAGAATGAGGCAAATATCACACTGAGCAATTCTGGTGGTGGCGGAGCCAAACTTCATGTAGGGATTCTAATTAAATGGAGTCAGCAGAGGCAATTGGATAAATTTTTATAGCATCAGAAAGTTTTATGTGGAGAGCAACTATGTTAATCTGAGCTGATATTTCAAATGGCCATATAAATCTTTGTCCAAGTTGAGAGAAGATATTAGCTGTTTAAGATTATTTACAGGAAGCCTGACTTTATTTATTACTTGAAAATTTGGTATGACTTTACAACCTTTATCAGCTTCTCATTTATAGTGTTTCTGAGCTTCTCTCAAAGTCTCTATGAACTTTTCCTGTGATTTCTGGAATGTAGTTATCCAGTTACTTGCAGCTGGGGTTGGTGTGGAAGCTGAGCAGTTGGGAATGAATTTTGGATAGAAGTCTGAGTTTGCATAAAAGGAACTCCAGGAAGTTGAGCTGTGTTACAATATGTAAACATGGCAACTGGTAAAAAGTCATTTCTATCGTATTGGAGGTAACTAATGAAGAGTTTGATTTGGTCAATCGGTTTGTTTTTTGATCGAGGATAGAAGATGGAAGACAATTTAATATTCACTGTAAGGATGTCATGAGATACAGTGAGGGACTGAAGGCCACTTGCTGATATTTGCGCTGCGAAGCTAGGAGGAGCGGGGTCTAAACATGCCACTGGTCTTCGTCAGGGACCCCGCAAGGGAGTTTGGAGTTTGCTGCAAGGGACGTGCAGGATGCGGCCCTCCAAGTTATCTATCAGTGAAGTGAAAGGTGAACAGACATGGTCGTGCAGGCAAAGGTCAAACCGTTCAGGCAAACAAGGTACCAGAGGAGTAGGCAAATCAGAGTCAGCAAGCCAAAGGTCAGATACCGTGGGAGCCATCAGTCCAAAGGGAGATCCAGGAGCAGAACCAGAAAGACCTGGGTCGGTACACAGGAGGTCAGTCAGAGAGCAGGGAAAGAGGCTTGAACAATGGAGAATAGGAAGACCTAGATACTCTGGCATCTACCTGGTGTTAGTGGCAGGTTTAAATACAGGAGCCAATTTCCTGATTGGTGGCAGTGTAGCCGATGGTCAGAGCAGCTGACCGCCGACAGGAAGTGCAGAGAAGTGTCCTATTGCTTGGTAACGGAGAGATGAGTGAACTGCACATGCGTATAGAAATGAGGCCCAGAACAAGAAGATGGCGTCCCACTGCCTAGCAACGGGACGAGCTGCCGGCAAAGGAATGCGTCCGTCCCTAGTACCGATGGTGTGTGCGGGGACGGCGCCTGACAGTACCACCCCTCCTCTCCAAGAAGTGTTTTTTGTGAAAACCGGCCAACAAACGTGGAGCATTGAGGTCATCCTCGTACACCCAGGACCTTTCCTCAGTACCAAATCCTTTCCAGTGGACGAAATACTGGGAACGTCCATGAAGCTTGCAAGTATTCAGAATATGACTAATTTCATACTTACCAGTAGCCGTGGGAATGGGAAGAGGAGAGGATGGTATATAAGAGAATTCATTGAATACCAACGGTTTCAGTAGAGAAATATGGAAAGTATTGTGAATTATAAGAGAGGAAGGGAGTTGGATTCAATAGGTTAGGGGATTGACAACCTGAACTACTGGAAAGGGTCCAATAAATCATGGGGTCAATTTCATTGAGGGTACCCGTAGCTTAAGGTTCTGTGTGGAGAGTCACACCTTATCCAACACTTGTAGAACTAGTACCATTTTACGATGACAGTCTGCTGCAAGTTTATACTGCTGAGAGGACTGTAATAACTTCTCTTTTGTGTCTGACAAGACTTTGCCAAAGTCGCGAACCATAGCATGAGAGCAAGAGCTGAAACTGTCGGGGAGGAGGAAAAATCAAGAAGAATAGGGTGGGCACCATATACAATAAAAAAGGAGGAGGAACCAGCAGACACATGGGTATGGTTGTTGTGGACAAACTCTACCCAGGGAAGTAGATTGCTCCAGTCAGATTGGTTGTTATTGGAAACATCAAAGCAAAGAAATAATTCAAGATCTTGTTTAACCCATTTCGTCTGGCCATTGTCTAGGGGTGATAAACCAGAGGAGACTTTCTGCCATATCCACAGATCTTTACAGAACTCCGCGATCGGATATGATTTCCTGCGGACACCCATGCAGACGAAAAAAATTCTTTGATAAATACTTAGGCAAGTTTGGAAGCGGAGGGAAGTACTTTCAATGGGACAAAAGGAGCCATTTTTGAGAACCTGTCCACAGTTACCCAGATGGTATTAAAGCTGTTACTGGGAGGTAGATCCGTGATAAAATCCATGTATACACTTGCCCAGGGATGATCAGGAATAAGCAATTTCAAGAGTAACCCGATTGGAAGTTGTCTGGGTACTTTATTCTGGGCACAGGTAGCACACGCAGCAACAAATTCCTTCACATCAGCGTGAAGAGTGGGTCACCAGTAACGATGTGACAATAAGGAGAGAGTTTTTAGAGAACAAGTATGATCCGCAAATTTCGTGGTGTGAGCTCAATGAAGAGCCTTAAGGCAAAGATATGGTTCCAAATAGGAACAGCCGACAGGAGGAGTCTTAGATGAAGTCCTGGTGAGGGCAACAATACTGGGAGGCTCAAATATGCGAGGAGGATCAGAGTTAGGAATAAGATCAGACTCGACATATGAACGGGATAGGGCATCTGCCCGGGAATTCTGAGCACCGGAACAGTAAGTCAACTTCACGTCAAAGCAAGGAATAAATGAAGATCACCTGGCTTGGTGGGGATTCAAACACTGAGCATCCCGAAGGTAGACAAGATTTTTATGATCGGTGTAAACTGTAACTGGATGGTGAGTTCCTTCTAAAAGATGACGCCACTCTTCAAGCACAGATTTAATGGCTAGCAGTTCTTTGTCATCAATCCCATAATTATGTTCAGATGTGGAGAATTTGCTAGAGAAAAAAAACAGTGGAATTTAAATTGCCTGAAGGGGATTCTTGCGAGAGAATAACCTGTACTCCTACTGAGAAGGCGTCCACCTCCAGGAAAAAATATTTCTCTTGGTTGGGCTGAGTCAAGACTGGGGCAGAAACGAACGTCTCCTTCAAAGTGGCAAATGCAGCTATGGCTTCAGGGGTCCACTTTCTAGGGTTGGCTGACCTCAGGGTCAGTGCGGTAATGGGAGCAATCAAGGTGGAAAAGTGCTTGATAAATTGCCAGTATTAATTAGCATAGCCAATAAAACGTTGCACAGCTTTCAAGCCAGAGGGTTAAGGCCAGTTGAGGATGCCACAAAGTTTCTCCAGATCCATCTGGATACCTGAGCCAGAAATGATAAACCCCAAGAATAAGATTTGAGAAACTTCAAAAACACATTTTTCAAGTTTGCTAAACAACTGGTTAGCACAGAGGAGGGAGAGGAGCTCTTTTACATGGGACTGGTGGGAAATAAGGTCAGTAGAGAAATTCAGAATGTCATTCAGATACACTACCACCGTACTGTAGAGCAAGTCACGAAAAAATTCATTAATGAAGGACTGGAAAACCGCAGGAGCATTACAAAGCCTGAAGGGCATCACTAAGTATTCATAGTGTCCATTGCAGGTACTAAAGGCAGTTTTTCCACTCATCCTCCTCCCAGATTCGGATTGTAAGCTCCCCGTAGATTCAGCTTGGAAAAGATTTTGGAGCCGCTAATCCGGTCAAATAGCTCAATGATGAGAGGGAGATGGTATCTGTTTTTAGCGTTCAACTGCTGGTAGTCAATACAAGACCATAACGTCCCGTCCTTCTTTGTCACGAAAAAGAAGCCAGCACCTGCAGGAGGCAAAGTCTTCCTGATGATTCCTCATTGAAAAGGTTTTCAGCAACATATTGGGACATTGCTTGGTTCTCTGGTAAAGTAAGTGGATAAATCTACCCCTAGGAATAGGTTTATCTGGTAGTAGATCAATGGGACAGTCTCAAGGGTAGTGCGGAGGAAGGATCTCGGAAGCTACTTTACAGAAGACGTGCTGAAAAGAAGTATAGGGAGTTGGGAGCCCCGGCAGGGATGAGAGGATTCTGCAAGAACAGCGGATCTTCCAGGTTTGATTGTAAAGAGATGTTTCTCGAAACACTGAGTACTCCATGGAGCCTGAGCCAAGGTAAACCCAAAATGACAGAGTTAATAGACCAAGAACTCAATCCACCCCGAATGTAGCACCCCTACCATCAACCGAATGGAAGAAGTGATCCGGGAGACAGAACCATTAATAACTCGGTTCCCATACAACGCTGTGAGGTATAACGGCTGAGGAAGATCTCGAGTAGGAATGTGGAGTTGTGAAGCCAAAGTGGCAGATATGAAGTTCCCGGCGGAGCCAGAGTCACAAAAGCAGAAGTCACGAAGGGGCCATCAGGAGTATCCTGAGTGATAGACATTGAGAAATCTGAACCCAGAGAGGTATAGGGAGTAGTGAACTTGACTCCTAGATCGGCCTCTCTGTTACCAGCTAGGAGGAGACATTTCCCGGCCTCTTAGGGCAGGCAGAAATTAGGTGGCCTGGTTCGCCACAGTAAAGATAGAAGTTTTGTCCCTCTCTCTACCTCTCTTCGGGAGAGAGACGGGACCGTGCAATCTGCATAGGTTCCTCAGGAGGCACTGGATTCTGAAAGCGAGGAGCTAACCGGGTAGGAAACATCTGCCAGACATTTTCTCTTGTGTTCACTCCCGGAAGCGTGGGTCAATCATCTTGCATAAAGAGATTAAGGAATCGAGGTTTGCTACAAGCTTACAGGAGACTAACTCATCCTTTATGCGGTCTGCCAGACCCTGCCTAAAAGGTTTCTACCAAGGCCTCGTTATTCCATTTTAGCTCGGACGCCAAGGTGCGGAACTGGACTGCATATTGACCCATGGTCTGGAAGCTTTGGGGTAAGTTCAGGAGACTGAAAATAGCAGAAGAGACTCGACCTGGGTCATTGAAAATTTTGCAGAAGGTTTCGATAAAGGATGAGGCATTCCGTAGAAGGGGATCATTGCGTTCCCATAAGGAAGAGGCCCAGCCCAAAGCCCCCACCGGAGAGTGGATAAATGCAATCTTAATTCGTTCAGAGGAAAAGGATCCTGGATTGCATTCGAAATGTATCAGACATTGATTCAAAAATCCCCAGCATCTTTTCGGGTCTTCGTCGAATTTCGTGTAGGAAGGCGTAAGGCTGGAGCAGCAACTGCAGTAGAGACCTGGGTAGGTAAGGTAACCCCAGAGGAGGTGACTATAACTGGCTGAGAGACCGCTATTTATGCCTGGAGCGACTCCATTCTTGCGGCGACTCCCTGAACACACTGGAGGAGCTGGGCCTGCTCAGTTTCTTGTTTAACAACTCAGTGAGCCTAGTGCATAAGGAGATCATGAGCAAAGGATTCACCGGGTCCTTCAGTAGACATGGCCAGAGTATACTGTCACGAGATACAGGGACTGAAGGCCACTTGCTGATATTTGCGCTGTTAAGCTAGGAGGCACGAATCTAAACATGCCCCTGGTCTTCACCAAGGGCATCCACAAAGGAGTTTGGAGTTTGCTGCAAGAGACGTTGAGGTCGCGGCCCTCCAAGTTAGCTATCAGCGAAGTGAAAGGTGAACACATGTGGTCAAGCAGGCAGAGGTCAAACCATTCAGGCAAACGAGGTACCAGAGGAGTAGGCAAATCGGAGTCAATAAGCCAAATCTCAGATACCGTGGGAGCAATCAGGTCAAAGAGAGATCAAGGGGCAGAAGCAGACAGAGCTGGGTCGGTACACAGGAGGTCAGTCAGAGAGAAAGGAAACAGACTGGAACCCTGGAGCATAGAAGACCTAGATACTCTGGCTTCTACCTGGTGTTAGGGGCAGGATTAAATACAGAAGCCAATTCCCTGATTGGTGGAAGTGGAGCTGACGGTCAGAGCAGCTGACCGCCGACAGGAAGTGCAGAGAAGCATTCTGTTGCTTGGTAACGGAGACGTAAGCAAACTGCACATGCGCACAGAAAGCGAGGTCCAGAGGAAGAAGGTGGAGGCCCGTTGCCTAGCAATGGGACGAGCTGCCCGCAAAGGAAGGCGTCCGTCCCTGGCACCGATGGTGAGTGCAGGGACGGCGCTTGACAAAGGGTGTGCAAAAGCTTTTCCAGAACCTATGAGTAAATTGAATATCTCAAACTCACACCATATTGTCAGGAGAACTATGGAGTCTAAATTGGAGCTAATCCATTTTTTTTGCATGGCATTGCCCATCTTTGTGAGACCAATAATTTATTTAGGGATGTCATCATCAATCCATTGACATGAAGCTCTTGGGCAGAGATTGGACAAGACGAGGTTGCAGGTGATATGCTTGAAGTCTTGTTTTGGGCACGAGTAAAATATGATCACACATCCCTGAAAATGCTTATTACAATTCTGCCACTACAAAAAGAACAAGTTAACAATTATATTATACACTTCTAATTGTCCTGCAAGTTAGAAATTTTAGGATTTCTAATTGTTCCGACTATGTGCTGAATCCAATAGCAATTTGCAATGGTAAATAAACATCCATAGAGGGATGGTAACTGTGATTATAATTATGTTTTTAAAGGATAAGTGACTCCTAAGCAGTTTTCATAGATACAATAGTACTTTCAGAGTTGTTTTACTGATGAGATTTAAAATACATTCTCGATTAGGCATTAGCCAGTTCTATATCCTAGTTTGTAAGCAATTATGAAGTTAAAGGGTAGTCCATCTGACTTATCTGGGGGAGTGTTGATTAGTGAAACATATAAATTACTGGTTCCTGGTTCCTATAGGACACTCAAGATGGCATTTTCATTCAGTAGTAAAAGCACATTTGATGGCTAGTAAATAGCTTTTGGAAATATCTTAATTCTAACTTACAGAAGACATTTGTTGAGAAACATAAGTATGGAAAGCAAAAACATTTTATTTCCACAAATTAAGAACGGATTGCTCCAAAAGTAGAATTAGAGGCAGTGACTTCCACAATTAAAGGTTGTTTGGGATCAAGATGGTGCTGAATGGAAAAAAGTATTAAGCTAAAGCTCCTTGTGCCCTAGGTAATTATTTTTATGGTACTCCTTTTTGGTGATTTGTGTATTTCTCATTCTTAGGGGGTGATCAATTCACACCAGCATTAACCTTGCTGGGATCCATGCTCAGGTCACCTTGGGAGATAATATATCCTAAAAATTAATTTGGACCTGTACTCATTTCTCCAGTCTAACAGTCCATTAGTCATTCAAGCATACATGTTTGCGATATCCTTCAAGATTAACTAAATAATAAGGATGCCATCCAATAATCGCCCACAAATTGACCTAGTAAGTCTAGTAAAACATAACTTAGAAAATGCTAAAAATTTGTGGGAACACTGCACAGACTGAATGCCATTACTAAATACTCAAAATGTCCTATGTGATCCTGCAGTTTTACTAGCAACTCCAGATCGAATACAATCTTTATAAATATTTCAACCTTCTGTTGTCTCTCCAATATTTTAAGAATTAAAGGAGTGTAACCTTACTTAATTCCCTATAGTCAATACAAGAGTATAATGCAACATCCTTCTTATCATCTAGAATAAGGCTGACCCAGCAGAAACAGAATGATTAAACAAGCCCTTTTTATATGCTTATCCAAGTATTCTCTAAAGACTTTTAACTCAGAGAGAGAACGTAAATCTGACCAAATGGCATTGATAACCCTGGATAGCGATTCATAGGAGTTATTAGGAGGCAATTCATCTGCATTCTTTTTATCATTGACATCCAAAATTGTCTGTTTTGTGAAGGTGGCTTATATAAATCTTTTACAGAAAGTTCAGAAACTTGCATGACTTTTGAGATTGAGGTCTCTGGATGGCAATTAAGATTACATTGCTTAGAATGAAAATAAATAATGTGAGTGTTTCAGTTAATGAAAGGATTATAAGTTGACAGTCAAATGATTCCCAGAATGATGGGCAAACCAATCAAATTAAAGGTTATTATTTCATAATGACCCAGTTCTATGTCCATTTGAATTTGAAGTCTTTTGAGTTACTGGTCCTGGAGACAAAATATATCCATCACCAGCTTCCATATTTATAGAAGCTTACTTAAAACACAATTAAATTATCCAGTACAAAAGGGATGTCTATAAAATTACCTCCAGGAGGTAAATGTATCAAGCTGCGATTTGGCATTTTCATAGATTTTCTCCGGCGAGTTTAAACTTGCTGATGTATGAAAGTGGGATTTGATAGAAAATCACCAGTAAAGTGATATTTTTAAAATCGCATTCTGAAAATCCCTACATATCGCAGTCCCGACATTTTGCTACTTTAGCAATACAAGTCGCCATATGTACGAAGCTGCGATTTTGCAAACTTCCCTAAGATTTATACAACACGCTACTTTGGATAGGCGAGATTAGCAAACACATCACTTTTCCACTGCTGGCCACTGTTAATACAATATGACAGGAGACACAATACAAGTTTTAAATATGAGGGTAATCATGATTTCTTGTTTAAAGGGGCAAAAATTATTATTAATTATCTTATGGGGGCCAAATTATTTTATGAATAAATTAGTGGGATTATTATACTATATGAATATCATTGATCCTGATGAAAAATAACTATGATCTCAAAATGATTTGGCTGCAAATATAATTGTACTACTTTTATATTTCTGCAAATCTAAATTTTCATGTTACTGTCTCTCTGCTAAGAGTCAATTATGCCCAACATGAATTGGATCAGAAACTGATCTTCTTAAACGAATGGTCTCCTACATGACCCTGGGATGGGATTATCATTCATTTATTATGGGATATGCACTATGAATATTCACTATGTGAATAGCCAGGGGTAGTGTTCACCACAACTGACCACCATTAAACAAGAGTGGAAGTGTCATATGAATATTTAATAACTTGAAGATTGAATGATTTTTATCCTGTCATGACCATGGAGGACTTTTCGCAGGTCTCACCTAGACTTCAGTAATAACAGATCACTATTACAAGTTATCTATTATGACTGAAGTCCAAAGGAATCTTCAGGGATGTCACCGGATTTCCATAAAGAATGCTGATTATAAGTGGTACTAAATAAAATGGTTTGCAGGAACAGTTCTGGTAAAGACAGTCAGGTCTGGTACCAGTGAAAACACTATTGGGAAGATCACATGGCTGCTACCTTTGCAGGATGTTTATGTTCTGTTATCACTTATGTCAAATAACAAATAGAAAGTCATCTTTAAAGCTGTTAACTTTATTATACCATAAAAGCTCCTTTTTTCGTTTGTAAATCTGTACTGAGGATCTTAGAGGAGATTAATTAAGTGGGCAGTTTTGCAAAACTACATGGTTTTTGATGCATTGATTTGTGATTTACTAAAGTCCAAACCGCACATAAAGGTGCATGAGTTTAAGCCACAAGGTTTAAAACCACCTTCCTGATTTTTATACAAGGAAAGTATTCAAACCATCTCATGTTTTGTGCCAGATAGCAAACCACTGATGATATTTAGTTATAAAAATAGACTAGTTTATACAAGTTCTGTGCTACTTAACAATGGCCCGGTCTTTTAACAAACAAATGATCAGGCCCCTGCATCTAGAGATGACTGGGGCTTCCCCTGGTTTTCGGAAGATTCCAAAGGGTAATTATAGATGCAATAAAACACAGTGTACTACCTGTAAACGTATAAACAATAAATGTGATCATATTGTTTTCCATGTGTCTAAAGAAAGATTTTACTTCATGGGCTTCTATAATTGTGACACAACGTATATTATTGTCTATGTGGACTCCAAATACGTTGGTAGAATGACTAGCCCATTCAAAACTAGATTCATAGAACACAGATGCAATGTTATAAATAAGTTAATTTCTCATAGTATGTCTAAACTTTTTATGGAGGCACATCATGCAGATCCCACTAAACTTATGATCACAATTATTGAACATATAAGAAAGACAATAAGGGAAGACTTCTGTGTGAAAGGAAGACTTTTTGGATTTTTAAATTGCGGACATTGTGCCCTGAGGGGTTGAATGAAGATCTGGAATGAACTATTAGACAATAATTAATAACCAAAAAAACAATAGAAATGGATAAGAATTGAATTTTAGAAAAATTTGGATGCATTATATTGCGTGAATATTTATATTATCTATAGATACAATTGATTTTGTCAATAGCTTTTATATAAATCACCATAAGGGTTGTAGGACAGTAATGCACCTTATTTATAATATAACACATCTGACTCACAGCTGGACCTGTGGTTCAATAGATTGAGTTATGGATACTGTCTGTGAAAAAGCTACGGTTTGATCCCGGATGGTCACTATTTAAATTTTTAACTCTTTTTATCGGTACATAGAGAACTATATTTTATGTTGGGTCCCTAATAACTGTGAAGTTTGAAGTGTCCTAATTTGTTTATAGCTGTTGATCTCCTCTCCAGAGGATACTGTGTTGACACGGGTTACATGACATTATTGATAATTAGAAAACATATTTATTTCAGAGCTATTGCAGTAACAGAATCCAGAAACAAATAGAACTTTATGGTTATTTGTTTTATTTTAATGTATTATTCTCCTGTTTATGTTGTTATCTATCTGTCATCACCCGGTGCTCTACTCACCGGGTGATGACGCCCGCAGCCTTCCCGACCTCCGCAACGCTGCTTCCTGCCTCCACGTCACCGACCTGTGCCACGGCTCTCCTTCAAGTCCTCTGGCTGCCTTCTGCTGGTCTCCCGCTGCTCTGTTCCTGTCCCGACGCTGCTGTTCGCCTCCAGTTCCCGCGGATCCCGTCCAGGTCAGTCTCCAGACCTCCAGCTGCTACGTCCTGGACTTTGCTCCTCCGATTCCTGAGGCGCCCTCGCTGCTCCTGCTGTTGGTGAGCTTGTTATCTCCTCCACATGCTGCCACCTCACCACTGACTGCAACTCCGGTCTGCTCCCTCCAGCCCCGGCCTGCTGCGGTTCACTCCTCACTTGTACCCTTTTCCTGCCTGCAGCCTCTCCCTGGCTGTGCCCCTGTGCCTGGAGGCATCCACGTCCTCGTGCCTCATCAATACCGGCCTCCATCTTTGTTGGCCTTAGTGCCCCAGTCTCTGCCTCCTGCCTCCGTAGGCTGCCCCACCTGCCCATGCCCTCCCCCATCTACAGCCCTTACTGAGGTATACTGACCTCACCCAATGTCTTGACCCGCCTCCGGGTCCATCTGAACCCGTTCTGGACCGTTCGAACCGCATGCTTTACCCTCTGGGTCCACCTGAACTCTGGTCCGTTTGCCTTGACCCTCCGAACTCTGATCCCCCTAATCGCTGGACCCCTGGACCTCTCCTGCTCCCTGGACCTTTCCTGCTCCTGGTTCTGGTCCCCACGAACTACTCCTGCTCCTGTGATTACCTGGAACTCCTGGTCTTGTGTCCTGTGTTTCTCCTGGTACGGAGGACTCCCCATTTTTTTTCTTGTCTTTTATTTCACCCCACCACCAATCCATTTATTTAACTTAATTTTATCTATTTATTTAATTACTCCACCTTTATTTTACTTTATTTTACTGTTTACTGTACATTGTTCTGCGTTGCCACTCCTCTTCTCCATCTACATTGTTTACATTGTCTACACTGGTTACACTGCTTTGCTACCGCCCTTCTGTTTCACTCCGTCTGGTTCTGTGCAACTCACCTCCCGTCTTTCCACGCTCCGTTAGTCCTCATTTAACTTTACTCGAGTACTCTCCATCTTACTCCTCTTTACTTGAGTACTCGCCTCCATTGCCTCTTCACTCTCTCTCCTGCCCACACCTCTCACTATGCCGCCCCGCTCCTTTCCCATTCCCATCCTCTCCCCGAGTCACCCTTACCGGTCCTTCTCTCATGGTCCCATCTCTTCCCCGTGCTCCAATAACCTCTCCCCCACTCCCCCCCACTGGTCCAACTCTCACCCCCCCCTTGCTCCATCAACCCCGACAACCTTATCCACATCTCCCCTCATCCTTCCCTCCCCTTCTCATGTGCCCTCTGGAACTCTAGGTCCATTCGTAACAAACTGACCTCCATCCATGACCTCTTCATCTTTAACTCTCTCAACCTTCTTGCCATCACTGAAACCTGGCTCACTCCCTCTGACACCACCTCACCTGCTGCCCTCTCCTATGGGGGCCTCTCCTTTACCCACTCCACCAGACCGGACAAGCGTCCAGGAGGTGGAGTGGGCCTCCTCCTATCCCCCTGCTGCACTTATCGGGTCATTCCCACCGTACCTTCTCTCTCTTTCTCCTCCTTTGAAGTTCACTCCATCCGTCTCTTCTCTCCTATACACCTCCATGTCTCCGTCATCTATCGTCCCCCTGGCCCTACCTCCCTTTTCCTGGATAACTTTGCTGCCTGGCTCCCCCACTACCTTTCCTCTGACCTTCCTTCCATCATACTCGGCGACTTCAACATCCCTATTGATAACTGCTCTGACCCTGCCACCATCAAACTTCTTACCCTCTCCACCTCCCTTGACCTCTCCCAATGGACCTCCTCCCCCACCCACTGTCTTGGCCACTCCCTTGACCTAGTCTTCTCTCACCTCTGCAATCTCTCTGATTTCTCAAACTCTCCCTTCCCACTCTCGGACCACCATCTCCTCTCCTTTACTCTGTCCTCCTCCCCTGCTCCCCCCCCCCCCCGCCCAAAGTCACCCTCACCAGACGCAACCTTGAAGCAATTGACCTTACCTCTTTCTCCTCCTCTCTTGATTCTCTCCTCTCTCCCCTCCCCTCCCTGGCTTGTCCAGACCTAGCGTCCTCTCTCTACAACCATTCACCCGCTACTGCCCTGGATGCTGTCGCCCCCGCCGCTCCTATCCGCCGCCGCCGCCTTATTCCTCAACCGTGGCACTCCAAACTCACTCGCTTCCTCCAAAAGTGCTCCCACACTGCCGAACGCCTCTGGAGGAAATCTCGCTCCCTCGCTGACTTCCTTCACTTCAAATTCATCCTCTCCTCTTTCTGCTCTGCCCTCTCCCTTGCTAAACAAACCTTCTTTAAAACCCTCATCTCTTCTCAGTCCTCTAATCCCCGCCGCCTCTTCGCAACCTTCAACTCCCTCCTTTCTCCCCCCCCCCTCCTCCAGTCCCACTTTCCCTCTCCGCTGCTGACTTCGCCACTTTTTTCTCTTCCAAAATCGAGGCCATTAGACTTAACATCTCTTCTTCCTCCCCCTCTCCCCCTGCCCTTATTGCTCCACCCCCATCCAACACGCAACTCTGGTGCTCCTTCCACCCCACATCTGGCGATGAAGTTCGCTCCCTTATTCTTTCCTCTCCACCCTCCACCTGTCCGCTTGATCCCATCCCCTCTAAGCTCCTTCGCTCTCCCTCTCCTACTGCCTGCTCCTACCTTGCACACCTATTCAACATATCACTCGCCTCAGGTGTTGTACCCTCCTCATTCAAACATGCTCTCATCTCTCCTATCCTCAAAAAACCCAATCTTGACCCCACCTCCTTCGCCAACTATCGCCCCATCTTACTTCTCCCCTACGCCTCCAAATTACTTGAGCGGATAGTCTGCTGTCGTCTCACCAACTACCTCTCAGACAATTCCCTCCTTGACCCTCTCCAATCTGGCTACCGCCCCCTCCACTCTACCGAAACCGCCCTGGCCAAAGTCACCAACGACCTCCTCTCAGCCAAATCCAGGGGTCACTTCTCCATACTCATCCTCCTCGACCTCTCTGCGGCCTTTGACACTGTGGATCACCCCCTCCTTCTCCAAACTCTTCTCTCTCTTGGCCTCTCTGGTTCTGTCCATGCCTGGTTCTGCTCTTATCTCGCCAACTGCACCTTCTCTGTCTCCACATCTGGCTCTGCCTCCACCCTCTCCCCTCTCCCGGGTTGGAGTCCCCCAGGGCTCTGTTCTCGGCCCCCTACTATTCTCGCTCTACACTTCCTCACTCAGGACTCTCATCTCCTCCTACGGTCTTCAGTATCACCTCTATGCTGACGACATTCAGCTCTACTTATCTTCTCCTGATCTCTCTCCCACTCTCCTCTCTCGTGTATCTGACTGCCTCTCTGCCATCTCCTCCTGGATGTCATTGCGCTTTCTCAAAATTAATATCTCTAAAACTGAACTAATTGTCTTCCCTCCCCCCAGGCTCCCCTCTCACCACAACCTCTCTATCGTGGTTAATAATTCAACCATCTCCTCTGTCACCCAGCTCCATTGCCTGGGTGTCACCCTTGACTCCTCTCTCTCCTTTGTCCCCCACATCCAATCTCTAGCCCAAACCTGCCGCTTCCAGCTGCGTAACATTGCCCGCATCCGGCCCTTCCTCTCACAAGATGCCACCAAAACCATCATACACGCTCTCATCATCTCCCGCCTCGACTACTGCAACCTTCTCCTTACTGGCCTCCCCCTCTCCCACCTTGCCCCCCTTCGCTCTGTTCTCAATGCGGCTGCCCGACTCATCTTTCTCTCACGCCGCTCCTCCTCCACCTCCCCTCTCTGCCTTGCCTTACACTGGCTCCCCTTCCCCTACAGGATCATTTTCAAGCTCCTGACCACGTACAAAGCCCTCTCCCAGTCTACTGCCCCCTATATCTCCAACCTCCTCACCATTCACACCCCTGCCCGCTCCCTGCGCTCGGCCAATGACCGTCGCCTCTCCTCCACTCTGATCACCTCTTCCCACTCCAAAATACAAGACTTCTCCCGAGCTGCTCCCCTCCACTGGAACGACCTCCCTTGCTCTCTCACCCAGTCTGTGCTCCTTCAAACGGGCACTCAAAACTCACCTGTTCGTCAAAGCCTACCAACAATCCACTTAACCCTTACCTTGTTGCACCTTCGCAAACATCCTTCTCTTGTTCTCCCCCCTCTCCACCAGCCCCGCCTTTCTATCCCTTACTTTAATGGTTTCCTCCTGTGCCTGTTTGTCCACCCTCCCTTAGGTTGTGAGCTTATATGAGCAGGGCCCCTCTCCCCTCCTGTCTCCATACCTGTTCTTCTACTCAATCTTCACTCATATGTCTGCCCGGAGTTCTGAAGTATTGGTACTTTGTGTTTATTGCTCTGTACTATGTCACCCTGTATGGTCTCCTGTTTGTATTATGTACGGCGCTGCGGAAACCTTGTGGCGCCTAACAAATAAATGATAATAATAATAATAATAATCTGTGCTAATCAATTAATATGCATACATATCATGTATTACCTTTGTGATTCTTAATGTTTCATAAGCCTTTCTATAAATGAAGTTTCGGGCCATTTTTGATTGGCAGTCTATGAAAGGGAAGAGTACTTAGGATCTATTGTCTGGACAGTCAGAATACTTTTGGTCCTTGAAAAAGTCACAATCGGTGATGAAACGCGTCAGCCCTTGATCCATAGTGCATTTAAGGGGGATACTTTATTGCAGGGGTCAGGGAACTTTTTTACCTTTTACCCCCCAAATATATATAGATACGCCGATGTTACCCCCTTGATTTGAAAGGAAGGAAATCATATATTATTAATTATTGGAACTCAAAATTTTATTGAATCTATTCAAAATTTCTTTGAAAGCCTCAACTTCAAAACTTCAGGTTTTGGAGAAATGATGTTGCTTCATTTTTGATACTAGAGCAGCAATATTGGGGCATTTTGAAGTAAATTTGAATACAGTGTTCAGCGTCCAATCCTTGTTCACAAAGGTAGGTTGTTGCAAAAGGCAGCAACTTTTTGACTGCCTCCTCATGTGCAATTTTGAATGCCTTTGCAGCTGTTGACATCTGAAAATATGACAGATCTGCTTTGTTTTCAAATGCAATACGTGCTTCACTATTGCATCATCATAATCATCATCATCATTTATTTGTATAGCGCCACTAATTCCGCAGCGCTGTACAGAGAACTCATTCACATCAGTCCCTGCCCCATTGGAGCTTACAGTCTAAATTCCCTACTATAGACACACACTCACACACAGACAGACAGAGAGAGAGACTAGGGTCAATTTTTGATTGCAGCCAATTAACCTACCAGTATGTTTTTGGAGTGTGGGAGGAAACCGGAGCACCTGGAGGAAACCCACGCAAACACAGGGAGAACATACAAACTCCACACAGATAAAGCCATGGTCGGGAATCGAACTCATGACCCCAGTACTGTGAGGCAGAAGTGCTAACCACTAGGCCACTGTGCTGCCACTATTGCATCGAAGCTCAAGTAGTGCCTCTGCCAACCCTTGAGGCTCTTCTCTGGTACCACAGCAATTTCACATTTAAAGGAGTCTACAATCCAACTAACAGCATGTGAATCAGCAGCATTACCCCCAGGAATTTCATTTTTACCCCATTTGGAGTAATTTACCCCTGTTCCCTGACCACTGCTTTATTGATATGCATCTGATGGACTAGTAGGGATATTCACCTACACGGTAACTTTGTTGCTATGCCATATTAATGCTGATTGACACCACCTGCAGGTTAACCAAAGCGGAAGTTCCACATATTTATTGTGGATTTTTACTATTACAATCAAGTAAGTGATATTCTCTCTAATATATGATAGATACAAGCATTGCTGGCTGATATAATTTTCAGGAAATGAATGGGCATTCTCTTTTCAGCCATTTGATCTCTAGTCCTGAGGTAGAAAATCTTACTTGGTGAGTTCAGAGTCTCGAAAATATATACCAGTTGGGTATCCTCTGTGGCAAATATTCCTAACAGGATTTCCAACTACACTACAGTAAAAGGTTTCTGGAATACTTTTCCCTATTATCAATATTTGGACTTAGTGAAGACTATTTTTTATTGATATATTATTGAATGTCTCTTTCTATTTCTCTTTTTGTTAATATGAAATGAGCTGGGCTGGTCATCCCACAGTTACAGTATTAAAGTTTTCTCATATTAAGAATTCTGTCTTCTACCTGGTAACTGATTTTTTGGGGCATGTTCAATTGTTGCCGAAAACTCCAAAAAGCTACCATTATTCTGGTAATAGTGCGTGTAAATACCGTTGCTTACTATTACCGTAATAACGGTAATAGTTTTAACGCTGCGGGGATTCAAAAGAATTGAATATGCCCCTTTCTCTCTCTTTATGACTATTTGATCTTATTTACATCTAGTTACCATTTTGTGCTTATTACATTTTTACATTTTCAATATTATATTTTTATATATATTTTAAGTGTGTTACTTATTATTAATAAATTTTGTGAAGCCATTTTATCCGCAATATTCATATAATTATGTACCAGTACATTTTATAAAGTTATTGTGGATAGGAATTCTACCAGATTGGCGCTTCTTACTTCTTTTGTCTAACTTTGCAAGGGAGATGGCACTTCTCTTTTAAGGAGCTAACTTTCTTCAGTGATTTTCTTATAGAACAAAATCTCCCTTTTTTGGGGGGACTATACCAACTAATTTAATTTATTTTATTTAGCACCTAGTATTGTCTTTCATAAGTGTTGGTCTGAGCCTATTTTGGCATATTTTGGGCTGGTCACATGAAGTTATTCAATTGGTCAACCCCCCCCCCTTCTATTATAGTTACAGAAATATATGTTAGGCATAAAAAACGTGAATATTGATTATAAATCAATGTTGCCACTTGAAGGTACACAAAGCAATCATTTGAAATGTAGCTCATACAAGATATATCCATTTCACAGTCAAAATATATAGTGCTCATAAAGGACATGGAATAGTGATCAATTGTAATTACTAATAAGAACAAATAATAGAGACAAAATCCTGTACATATATGGCTTTGAAAAATCTGTAAATGAGCAAAGGGCAAACACAGTAGCAAATGAAGAGGCTTTTCTATTAGAAATAAAAATCAGAAAGTTAAAAGCACATAGCCAGAGTAACAGGGGAAATCAAAGTAGGAAAACCCTCCAGCCACAACAAGTTTCACATGCATGCTTCAGTATGAGACTGTTGACTGTAGTGTTATTTGGACTGGAGTACCTAGTGTCACAAACCACGCACTATGCAGTTCCATCAGCCAAATGTATTATAGGTATGCCGCTAGAGTCAGATTGTATAAATGTCTTGTCTGCAAATATCTGTGACGAAACGAGGTCCCACTGGACTGAGGACTTTTATTCATCACCCATTTCTCACAGTTTAATGTACTTTTTAATACTTAGCTCAGTCTAAGTATATACACCAGAGCATCAGTGTATTATGTATATGTTATTTCATGTTATTAGGTACATTTTATCCTTGCTAGTACTTGCAATATTGTATGTATTAGAAATATAAAGTATATTGCCTTATTGTGTGAAAATAACAGTAAAGCAGTAAAGTCATTTTGCTTCTGTTAGCTAAGGTAATTACTATTTGTCTCAAATGTCCTTTGTTATGAGCTGTTATTTAGATCTGGGCTGTAAGTAGGACAATGTCTGAGTGACTGTTAAGATAACTAATGGCAACCCAAGTTAATTAGCTAGGTCAAGAGGTAATCTGAGTGGTAATTAGGTTACAATTTATAGATGAAATGTAATGCGCCTCCACAGTATTATATACTGGCTGAAATAGCATTTGTAAATGTATTAACATGTATCAATATAAATGTTACTGTATCAAAACGTATCGCAGACTCGGATTGTGTAACGCTGCAGATACAATAAGTCAAATTTCTTAATGTTTCATACAGGGGCGGATCTAGAAAAATGTTGTACCCGGGGCGATTTAGAGGGGGGCGATTTAGGCCCCGCCCCCTTTCTAACATCTTAGGCTGCCGACGGCTGCACACTATGTTCAGGTCCGTCCAGCCGTGACAGGCAGGGACAGTGTGCTGCCCGGCTGCTCTGATTGTGTTTTAAACACAATCAGAGCAGCCGGGCAGCACACTGTCCCTGCCTGTCACGGCTGGACGGACCTGCACATACTGTGCAGCCGTCAGCAGCAAGTGTCTGCTAGGGGGGGGGGGCAATTGCCCCGATTGCCCCCCCCTGAATCCGCCACTGGTTTCATACTAGTGTGAAGTGTCATTCCCTGATGTAATATTGTAACCCTTGTTAAGTTTATCCAGCAAAATAGCTAATTCGGTCAAGCCATTTCATTGTATAATCAAGGTAACAAAGACAGTATGTCCAACAATTAAATCATTTAAGTGCCCACTGATCTGATAAACACTTACTAAAAGGGGAAGGATTGAGAAATTTCACCCTACTCCCTGTGTAAACAGACAGGAATATAAAGAGAGCAGAATGCCAATAGAGCCTATTCTAGCTTGGAGGATCCTGGTGTACAAGACATCAGCAAAAAGGACTCTGGGCCTGGAGAAAACCCTTCTATAACAGGGACTGTGTGAGCCAATATTCCAGGCTGGGTGACATAACAACTGTCTAACTACACAGTAGTGGTTATACTGTGCAAAGATACATTTTGAAAGGATACTGAGATTATTACTTTGGAGTACTGACTGCAAGATGCTGCTGTAGGGTACACGCTACCATTTACCCTGTACTTTGCGAACGTCTTCTCGTGTTGTGCTGTCGTAATAAAACCTTATTCTGGATATACTCTTATCTACCTGAGTGAATTGAATTCCATGGAGGATAATCACCATCCCAGCTAAGGGTGGTTTCCGCACAATATCTATCACAGACTATCACTGATCTGGCACTCAGAGTTGTATAAGTGTCATTGTCATTGTGCATAAATGTCATTGTCTGCAAGAGTTCTGGGTATCGGTGGGAAGTCGCGGTGTTGAAATTTCTACTGTGGTACTGATCATACTGGAGCATGCTCACCCACTGATCAGAGAATCTAATATGGGCTTGGGCACTGCATCATCATCAGCGACTTGCACGCTTCTTTCCATTAGTCTGGTTCATATTTATGGAAAGAAGCATGCAAGTCGCTGATGATGATGCAGTACCCAACCAAGTCCATATTAGATTCTCTGTTTAGTGGTTGAGCACTCTTTCCCAGGACAACACCACCACAGTGCGTTCCAGATTACTGCATTCATGTGCATAAGTGTCAAGTGCTCTCTCTTGTCTGGGACTGACAACCTGTGTACCTGCAATTATTAATTGCTTCCTGGTTGCTTACTCTGACACTGAACTTTTGACTATATCCCTGATCACAGTTTGTGAGTGCTCTCCAGTCACCAGCATATTGGAAATAAGTATCAGGAAATAGTGTATGATGGCTTCAAAGGTATACAGCTCATGTGGAAGGTACAAAAATAGTGCAGGCGGAAAAACTGTACCAGGAAAATTATAAAAATAATATGATAATGTTTCCCCAAATTTGTTTATCACTTCTCCAGTTGTGCTAATCTAACCACCAGGGGTTACTGTGTTTAACTCCAAAATGTTTGTTTTCTGTCATGATTCTGCTATCTTTGAAAATCCTATTATCAGTTGGAGGAGCATTCCAACATCGTGTGTGGCCCTTTGGTATGTTTGGTAAAATAAACTATTTGGTTTCAGACTTTGGGTCAATCAAATTTCAGTATATATTCCCTATGGGAAACATGAGTGATCAAAGGAATTATCATATCATATATGTTTAGGAAGATCCTTATGTAGATTCATAGTCATGTCACTTTGCTTGATCAAAAATTTAGTTTTTCCTAGCAGAAGGAAGGACTGGAAATATCAAACGTTCATTAGCCATCAACATAATTTTGGTTAATGTTTATTATCTGTTCAATCAGATTGTCCTAACAAATACATTAATACATTAATTAATACAATTTACATATCTCCAGAATGTAGATATAATCTTTCAAAGACTGTTTGATCACCCCGAGGGCCAACCTGCCCCTATGTAACAAAAAGAGTGGATTTGGACAGAGGGGCAAATTGGCCCTTAGGCCAAAAAAATATTATGTAAGGCTGATAAAGTCAATGAATTGTGTGTGGTGGGATATTAAAAGCAGTTCAATTGTATTGCAATTGTCCAAAATCTTTTAGCCTTTTCGTAAGTCCAGTTTAAACCATAAATTATGTTATACTAGTTCTGCGGTTTCTGTGTTTTATTTCTGTTATTGTACAAACTATTTTGCATTTGCATTTACCATTTCTGTATTTGAAATTTTTTCTTCTTCGAGAATTTACATCAGATTTTCCTGCCACTTGCAACTATACATTTGTACAGGAAATTGGTTTACAGTAACTTATGCTACGTTGATATTTTATAGCATTTTGATAACCCAGGGAAAATTTTTTAAACAGTCCAGATGGTTTTGTCTTGATTAACACCCACATACAGGCGCGGGCTGACGGACGTCAGCCCGGGGGGCACACGCCGCACAGGCGGCCGCATCACATGACACGTGATTCAGCCGCCTGCACGGCCGCATCACATTTATATTACTTCCAGGGGGGGCGGCTGGCCCTAACAGCCGTGATTGTGAGTGGCCCGGGGGGCCAATGCCCCCTGGCCCAGCCCGCCCCTGCCCACATATCATGTATACCCAGGTAGGCCTTGTCTGGAATATATTATGTATTCTTTCATTTTACATATAGACATAAGTTATCATATTAATAGTTATAGCAGAATGTAATACTAACATTAAGAGTATCCCCATCATGTTGAGGAAGCTAGGAGTTTAAAGCAAATTGCCACATGATAAAAGCACCTGTATTAAAATTCCATCTAACAAGGAGGAAGTAATGAATGGCTAATACATTCTGACACCAGTTCAGCTTCATGATTTCCCTCAAAGTGGACATTACTGTGATGTGTCTACTGATAGCAAACAAAATTTCATGATAATGGAAATACTCTTGTGTGATTGTCTGTTTAAGAGAAAACAATACATTTTGTAATTGACTAATAATGGTAAAACAAAGTCTGCAAGAAAGGATGGCATTGTTAAAAGGGTGAGATATAATGCAATTAGTACATTTTAATGCACATTTGTGCCTAGTATGCCTGGTGGTAAGTGAGGGTGGTTTTATAAAGGGGTTGAGTTAAAAGGGAGCACTGTATTACATCAATATATTCTTTATATTTCTTATGCATAAGAATAGTCTGGACCAACACTATTAAGTACATAATAATCAAGTGTAAATACCAAGACAATATATTATCAATCAAAACTGAGTACAGAGCACAAACTAAATAACATGTACTATGATTTAAAGCCAAACAAGCAGCCACAAAACAATGTACAGCACATACAACCAAAAGAAATACAGGGGGCCCATATGGAATTTAATATACATCTCTGGTATTCAAGTTATAATGTTTTGTTTTCATTAAATGAATATATGGTGACTTTAATAATGCAAGACAAACAATATAATATACAGAATACTGAAAAGTAAACAGTGAAAGCAAAAAAGAACAATGCACCCTGCAAAACACCACGACAAAATAAATCTTAAAATGTGACATATAACAACGTATATACAGTACATTAATACACAGGATGCATTGCTGACCTTTCTTAGCAAGCAGCAAATCCGTTCCACGTTCTTAACCCTCTCTCTCTGTAGAAAAGGTGAAAGGAAGAAAGCAAGATAGTGGAATAGAGAGGGGAAAGTTGACAAAAGTGGAAGAGTTATGACAGGGAGCAAGCAAGATAGCAAGGGGGAGACAGAAAAAGTAAATGAGGAATAAAGTCAAAGCTCAAAAGAACAGTGAGTGGTAAATAGAGGGTGGTATATTATGATGGGGTAGGGAAAAACATTGGACGAAACATGCAGAGAGATATAAAGAGGTTAGTGATCATCCATGACACTCTACCAGGGCCCCTGCTCTATCCCAAGTCACTGAGATGTTTGGCAATGCAAAAGCAAGAAAATGAGACATCCCAGGAAATAAGAAACACTTACCGCTCTGGATGGATTTCCTTGTTCAATAGGGTTCTTAAAGTCTGTTCGAAGTTCATCAAAGGCAATAATCTGCAGAGAAACCGACATATTAGCAAACAGTGCACAGCAGGTGCATATGAAAAAGAAACTGCTGACAAAGGGGATTGTACTGTGCAAGCTTAGTTGGGAAAGGTAATTTATACAGAAATTTATTGCAACATATATATAGAATCCACTAATAATTTTAAGACCTTAGTTTTAAATTTTTGGGATAATTCAATATATTGATCGTGCATATAATCCTCTTTCTAGGGTCCAGTCCCTCCTATCTCACCACCAACAATACTTTTTTACCCCTAATAATTAATTGCAATGTACTGACACACACATTTGCTTTTATTCCCTTCTTTAGTATCCTTTCTTCAATTTCCCTTTCTTGCAGTGATTAAGCAACAGATGTAGCAGCAGTAGCAACTGCTACCATTCCCATGGCCCTTGGGAGCCAGTTGGATCAAATATACATGGACTCGGGTGAGATGGGGACAGACAAGAGACAAGGGGGTATATATACTAAACTGCGGGTTTGAAAAAGTGGAAATGTTGCCTATAGCAACCAATCGGATTCTAGTTATCATTTATTTAGTACATTCTACAAAATGACAGCTAGAATCTGATTGGTTGCTATAGGCAACATCTCTACTTTTTCAAACCTGCAGTTCAGTAAATATACCCCAAGGAGGTAGAAATAATGGGGAGGACAAAGGCAAGTGAGTAACATGAATGATAGGGAGGCAAGTGTCCGGTTTAGTAGAGCCCCCAGAAGGACTAGTATTACATGTGAAGTACCATTCATAACAGTCATTCATTTCACCAGCTATATCACTGCATTTCATAATTTGCATACATATGATAGTAATCCCTGACATTCAGTTGCCGGCACTAGCCATAATTAACACTTATTTGTATAAAGACTTGTAGCTTGCCTTCACTGTAAGATTATATCCCACTACACCAATGCAAATTAATTACATACATTGACTTCATGAACCTTTCACACTATTACCATTCTATATTCTCATTTACTTTTATAATGTCTACTTACATCTTTCTTACTACTAGATCATCTTTTTATTCTTCTAATTAATTACTATATATATTTTCTTGTTTCCTTACTGTCATTTTTCATAAAATGTTTATTTATTAATTGTTGTTTTATATGTACGGTACTTATCAATATTTTATTATCAATCTTTCATTTACTCACAACCACTCTTTCCCAAAAATATTTTTTACGCACCACTATGAACATACAGATCTAGAAAATTGAAAGCTGGAGACAAACTAAGAGTGATGTTGATTTTTATTAGTGTTATATGTAGAGATGGGCGGGCTCCGTTCCCCGAGAACCGAACCCACCCGAACTTCGGCAATCCGAGTACCGAGTCGGCTCGGTACTCTCGCGCCTATCCAGATTCCAAAACTATGCAAAACATCATTGTGACGTTGTCGGATCTCGCGAGTTTTAGAATGAAAAAATAGCCATCTCCACGGCGATCTGGCGCCATTTGAGAAAGGAACAGAGAAGGGTTAGGTCGCAGGAATAGAGCAAGAATAGAACAGGAATAGAGCAGTATAGAGGAGGCATTTTTCCAAATTTACACTTCCAAGTGTTTGGGGTGTTATATTCCCCCCTTCAAAAAAAACTGTATTTTCTGACTGCTGAAATAGTAATATAGCAGCACAGTATACATCTGAATTTGCACTACAAAGTGTTTGGGGTATCATATTCCCCCCTTCTAAAAAAACTATTTTCTGACTGCTGAAATTGTATTATACCAGCATAGTATATTTCTGAATTTGCACTACAAATTGTTTGGGGTGTCATATTCCCCCCTTTTAAAAAAACTATTTTCTGACTGCTGAAATTCTAATATAGCAGCACTATATATTTATGAATTTGCACTACAAAGTGTTTGGGTGTCACGGTTTGGTAAACTGGATTCTTAGGTCTGCCCAACTTGTGCGACTCCCAGCAAGGCACGGAGTCTAACAGACGGATGGTTTTCACCAGTGACCACCGCAAGGTCATGGCCCCTACCAGGAGTGTCAGGCGAGACCCTAGGGGAGTGAATAGGGTGAGATGTTATAGAGAGACACAGTGGAGGCAGATGGAGCGTAAGCTCTTTGGCCAGTGGCACGATGGAGACAGGTGGAGAGTAAGCTGCTTAGCCTAATGGCAGAATGAAGACAGATGCAGGGTGAACAATTCAGCCAGCAGGATAACGGAGACAGGTGCAGCTTGAGCAGTACAGCCCGTAGTATAGTGACACAATGGGGACAGGTGCAGCATGAACAGTCCAGCCAGCAGAGTAACGGAGACAAGTGCAGCTTGAGCGGTTTAGCCCGTAGTATAGCAGTACAGCTGAAACAGGTGCAGCGTGAATAGTCCAGCCAGCAAGGTAACGGAGGCAGCAGGGATCTAGACATTTGTCCTAACCGGGGCGATTTTAGGGGGGCGATTTAGGCCCCGCCCCCTTTCTGATGTCTAATGCTGCTGGCGGCTGCACAGTATGTGCAGGTCCAATCAGCAGTGGCAGTGTGCTGTCCCGCTGCTCTGATTGTGTTTAAAACACAATCAGAGCAGCCGGGCAGCACACTGTCACTGCTGATAGGACCAGCACATTGTGTAGCTGTCGGTAGCAAGCTCCTGGTAGGGGGGGCGATCACCACTAGGAGGCAGGTGCAGCTTGAGCGATTGAGCCCGTAGTATAGCAGCACAGAGGAGACAGGTGCACCGTGAACAGTCCAACCAGCAAGGTAACGAGGACAAGGAGGCACTGAGGATCCAAGATAAATGCTCAGAAGACAAGACGAAGTCTAGTCAGGCAGGTAACTTGATCAACAGGCACTGAGAAGGGGGAAGTGCCTTTTCAAGTTTGGAGCCAAACTGATAGCCAAATGAAAACATGCATAGGACACAAAGGCAAAAGTCTATGCATGCGCATAACCAAAGCCAGGATGCCAGCAGCTGAAGTATGAATCAATGAGGAACAGATGAGCGTGTCGGTCTTCGGTTGTGGAAGCCGAATGAGCGCCATGTGACATTGGGGTCTCATTAAAATGGATTCACAGCAGTACACATATGAGTAGGCGCAGCAAACAGCTGCTGCCACCAGTCCTGATGGTAGTCTTCCATGTACGTCATCTGGTAAAAGTACAAAGTCTTTTGAAGTCAGGGAAAAAATCACACGCAAAAACACCTTTTACTGTGTTGAAGAGAAAAAGAGCTGTAATAGAGGAAAAGTTAACTGCCGAAAAAAAATTTTTTGCCAACATGCCATTCTACACACGCAGTGGCAAAGAAAGAATGAGGCCTTCGCCTTTCTCTATTAGTGCGAGATCTAAAAATGTTACTGAGGCTTCTTCTTGTAAGGTCACTCGTGACCAAGCAAGACCAAGTAATTCGGAGTCCAAAAGGTACACAACTGCTGTTACGTGTGAAAGCCAAGCTGCAAGAAAACAGTAAGGCATTAGAGGAAAATGTATGCTCAGAATCAGAAATGACACCAATCCCTAAGGAGAGTCCATCCACGAGTGGTATGTGTAATCGTGACCATTCTGATAGTGTACCCATAAAGAAAGGCCCTTTTAGCATTTCTGCTGATGTGTGCCTAAACAGCCCAAGTGTAGCTGGTGATACACTGATTGAGGATGGCACTTTGGAATTGGAAGAGGATGAGGGGGATATTTGTGTAGCCGACGAGGGCGCTAATGAGGATGTGGATGAGATTGTTTGTGTTAGTCCTGCACCAGTGGCAGCAGTTCTGGCATGTGACAAGAAGAAGGCCATTGTCATGCCTGGACATAAGACCAAAAAAGCCACTTCTTATGTGTGGAATAATTTCTACCCAAATCCTGACAACAGTTGTCTAGCCATTTGTAGTGTATGTAAAGCCACAGTCAGTCGAAGAAGGGACCTTAACCGTCTTGGAACCTCATCCATGTTACACTATTTTACGAGAGTTCATGGCAAGGTGTTGGGAAAAGCTGAAAGTTTTGGCAAAAAAATAACAACAAGCACTCCATCATCAGCTAGGACCCTTCTCTCACCTACATCCCTATGCCTGCAATCTACACCCACAACACCATCCTCATCAATATCCTCAGTAGCGATCGGAGTTAGCCCTGAATCCAACTTGGTAAGGCTCGATGACTCCTGCACTATAATTGATTCCTCTGAAGAATGTTTGAGCGTTAGTCCCACTGCTGCTGCTGGGGGTGAATCTTCCTCCCATAAGAAGCCCAAGAAGAAGAGCACTAGTACTTTACAACAATTAACTGTGAAACAATCTTTTGCTTGCGGAGCCAATATGACAGCAGTTACCCAGTCGCAAAGCGGATCACAGACGCCATGGCGACTATGCTAGTGTTAGATCTGCGTCCAATATCCACTATAAACGCAGCTAGTTTTTCCACTGTTTATTGATGGTTTGTGTCCCCGTTACAAAATTCCACCGCGACACCATTTTTCACAAAAAGCTATTCCGCAACTGTACCAAAACGTTCGTACAAATGTACTAATTGGGCTCAAAAATGCCATTCTACCCACTGTACACTTAACCACAGATATGTTGACAAGTGGAAGTGGCCAAACCAAAGATTATATGACTGTGACAGCCCACTGGGTAGGTCATTCTCCTTCACAAGTAGGAACAGCAGCAGCATGTACACCACTACGTAACATTTCTCACAGGCAGGCTACTTTTTGTATCACCGGCTTCACTAACAGGCATACAGCTGATAATTTTTTTTACGAAAACTAAGCAATGTCTTTGATACATGGCTTATACCACTTGGACTCCCCAGGATATGTTATTTCTGATAATGCTAACAATATTGTGCAAGCATTACAGCTTGGTGAATTCCATCACATTCCCTGTTTTGCTCACACAATAAACTTGGTGGTGCAGAGCTTCTTGAAAAATAACCGTGTGGTGCAGGAGATGCTTTCGGTGGCCCGAAAATTTTCGGGACATTTCCGGTATTCTGCCACAGCATGTAGGAGATTGCAGAAGCTGCAAGAACAATTTAATTTTCCCTGTCACCAACTTAAGCAAGAGGTATTAACAAGGTGGAATTCCACCCTGTACATGCTTCAGAGGATGGAGTAACAGCGCAAAGCCATACAAGCGTATTGCACAAGCCATGACATTGGGAAAGGAGGGGAAATGTATTTCAGTCTTGCACAGTGGAGAATCCTTTCTGTGCTGAAACCATTTGAAGTTGTGACATGTGAAGTGAGTTCAGACTCTGCAAGCTTGAGCCAAGTCATTCCCTTAATTCGACTTTTGGAAAAACAGCTTGACAAACTGAAGGAGAAGATGAAAGAAAGCAATTCCACTAAGTATGTTGGCCTTGTAGATGAAGTACTTAATTCGCTTCGCAATGATCCAAGAGTTATTAAAATCTTGAAGTCGGATCACTATGTTTTGGCATCTGTGCTTGATCCGAGGTTTAAGACCTACATCGATTCTATGCTTCCAAATGACCAAGATCAAAACAGTTGCAAGGAGCTATTGGTCAGCAAGTTGTCTGCTGAACTGGGCCTTGGCTTGACGACGTCTCCTCCTTCAATTTCTCAGGCAGCTGCTGCTCGGAAAAAATTGCACTTTCCAAAGAGAAGCAGGGATGACGCAGGTGGCAGACCACAACAGTTTGACATCTGGGCTGGTTTGAAAGATTTTACAAAAAAAAGTGTGACCTCGGCCATAACTCCTTCCAATTCTACTTTTAACATGCAAAGGATGGTGGAGGATTATTTTCAAGAGTTAATTGATATGGAAATGTCAGACAGTCCCTTTCCATACTGGGAGGAAAAACAAGCCATTTGGAAACCCATGTACAGACTTGATTTGCAATACCTAAGCTGCCCACCCTCCAGTGTGTACTCAGAAAGAGTATTCAGCACAGCCGGGAACCTTGTCAGTGATCCACGTAGGAGGTTACTTCCTAAAATGTGGAAAAGATGATGTTCATCAAAATGAACTACATCTTCCACGAGGAAGGCCTTTACCGGCAAATACATCTACGTACTGAAACTTCTCTAATGGCAGATTCCAGTGGAGATGAATTAATAGTCTGTGATGATGATGTACACACTGATGAGGGTGAGGATGATGCTGAAGATGATGACGACATCATCTTGACAGTGTAGAATTCACTTCACACACTAAGATGCCTTTAGGCCATTGATAGCTTGTTTAAGGAGGGCCTAGCAGGCATTAAACTGTATTTTTCATAATTTGCACTAAAAGTGTAGGGTGTAATATACACCCAAAGAGAAAAGCGCTTAACAGGCTCAGGTTTTGGTGGAAATGTTGGCTTTCCAGCACTGGCTTGTAGTACCAAGCATTTTCTTAGACTGAAGTCGATGTGTCTGTGGCTACAGATCCTGCCCATGTTGTGGCATCCAATGGAGACAGCTCTGTCTGTTCATCCCTGATAGTTTTGATAACTTCATATTAGGCTCCCTCTGTTTTGCTATTTTCACTACTGCAGCATTACTGAACTAATAGTATTATCCAGGTATTGACAGATGCCTCTGACACACTTGCTGTAGACAGAATGCCTTCTTTTATGAGTCATCTGTCACAGTCAAGTACAAATGGTCAGACTCCAACATTTGCTAGACATGTTGGTATCTCCTGCCCATGGTTATCTCTGACTTGGCAGTATTTCACATTGCCAAGAAGAGACTATAAAGGATTATGAAATTGAGTCAGACTCCACTTACACCAATACCTCTAGGGGTTGTACAGGAAATAACTGGGCAAGACTAGCACAAAGTCAGTGGTAACTACAGGGTTACATGTATGTACTAGGTTCATTACTACTCCATGAGGTGTGGAGTAGCAGTAGAGCTCCTAATAAAAGGAATGATGCTTATGTTGTGGTGTCAGGGCAGCAGAAAATTTTTTGGGGGTAACAGCAAAATTGCAGTTAGAGTAGTTTCATGTCTCTTTGTAGTTAGATGGCACAATTTGAACATTTTCTGTTCTTTTGTGAGTGGGATCCAAACACACTACCTTATAGCCATTCAGAACACTTTTCTCACCATCAATAATTCCAGGTTATGGAACATGAAGTTGAGCAGTGACATTTTCTGAATGAATCTGTTCGGCTACATACGTCTTCGGACTCCAATGCTGTACTATAGTCACACTACTCTTCTCCGCCTTCTATTTCCTATTTTGAAAGCAAAACGCATTTTCACTGGCAAGTTAAATAGTAATGACAGAGTCTGTATGAACAACATTCATTTATATTCTTATATATACTCCTTTTATTGCACTACTATATGTAATATAGAGACTGATGTCAAGTACTGAATCTCAATGTGTTTTTATTTTTTTCTATATTGTATTTCATTAGAAGAATAAGAGCCTTGAAGAGTGGATGAGGCAAGCAGATAGTCTTCCTTAATTGTACATTTTATGTTTCCTTGGCTATCGTCTGTCATAATGCCATGACATAATGATGCTGCACAAAAACAGGTACAGTTCTTTATTTAGAGATTACCCATAATTCACCTGTTGTTATAAATAGAGATGCTCACTGACCCCTGTGTTCTGGTTTTTGTTTTGTATTTTTGGATCTAGATTAACTTCGTGTTTTGGTTTTGGTTTTGACAAAACCGCCCTTGCGTGTTTTAGTTTTGGTTTTGGATCCCTATTTTTTTCTATTATCCCTATTATTTTGCTAAAATCACATAATTTTTCTCTTTTTTTCCCTACATTATTATTAACCTCAATAACACTAATTTCAAGTCATTTGCAGTAAATTTTGACCATCTCACAGGTCACAATATTATTTTCATACACTTTCGGACAAAGACTGCAGCGACCTGGCTGGATGGTAAGCGGCAGAGCAATAGCACAAGCACATGGCAGTTCATAGCATATCTAGGAAACATTGCCGCACAGCAGTGGCAGAAAAGAAAAGTGGTGCAAGATGGAATTGTCCTTGGGCCCTCCCAAACACCCTTATGTAAGATATTGAAAAGGACATGCACAGTTTAACAAATTAAGCACTCAAGTGACAAACAGTGCCACTTTTGTGGCTGAAGTGCTTGGTTTGCTTGGGCCCCCACAAAACAAACTAACAATAGCTTAGCTGCCTAAAGCCTAACAGTGCTGTCAATGAATTCTACATTATTAAACCATGTCTGATCGTGCTGCATCTTAATCTCCTTCTCCTCTGTGGATACCACCCTGTCATCCCTGAAGAACTGTCAAAACTATGTAGACACAAGAATGGATATTACAACTGGAGTGGCAATAGATCTGCTTCAGACACACTGTGACACGGAACATGTGGGCAGCATGGAATCTGTCATGCTGGAATACACTGCATTGAACAGAGATTTAAACCAATATATAGACGCAGTTAAGGAGGCCGTACTTAAGTTAAAATGTGACCCGTCGAATGAGATCACAGATTTAAAAGAGCTTGTACACGAGAGATACACTGCGCTTCAGAAGAATAATACAGAGGGGGCGCTGAGGCAGGATGATACATTTTAAAGTTTAAAGAACAGCTAAGAGACCTGAGAAAGCAAATGGGTGTGTCGCTGGCCCCTGAAAACTAAGCTTTGGAAGATGATGACGAGGAGATCGCCGTCACCCTGAGCACATGGCTGGTACAGTGAAACTGAGAATGAATCATGAAATCGGTTATGGTTCATTTGATTGCTCCACTCGTTCTTTGGATAACTGTGGTAATTCTACAGCTAATACATGGACAGAGTGAAGCGGGCGGTCATGTACAAGAAGCCCCTCAAAGGTGGGAAAGGGATCCCGGATATCCCCACCATGCTGCAAGCCTTCTTTCTCTGCAACTGCACCCACAGAACTCTTATTGAAAAAAACATTTGTTCTGCTGGGAAGTCCATGTCTCACTTTTTCCTCCTGTCTCTTTGGAGGACCCTTGGTTGGGACAATTGGGACAGCCCCTTCCCTTACATCTGGACTACACCTTGGTTATACCTGGATGTTGGACAATTTGTGAGGGAGCACCATCTGGAGGGACTTAAACCAGACTTGTGGAAGCCAAAAACTGTTCACAAGCTCATCAGAACTAAAGACTATATGGAGTCTGCTCCAGGGCTCCCTGCTGCAACAACAAAACACGTGTGGGAGAATGTGGCCTCTAAGAGGCTGACTAATAGATACAAAGACATTGCATGGATGGCTATCCAGGGGGGTCTTCCTCTCAGGACATTCATGCACTCCCGGAACCTGTGCCAATATGTCCACTGCCATTTTTGCATCACCAGAAGGGAAACAGCACAGCATATTTTTTGGGACTGCCCCACTGCACAGGCACTGTTGGATGCCTTGGAACATGAACTTAAGGACAGTGTGCCCAGAACTTGCCTTTCATAACATTCAGTATTTCATGGATTATTTCCAGAGACCCACATCATTGGGGCAATCCAGGAGGCCTGGCGCCTTATGAACTGCTTTAAGGACGCTATTTGGCTTGCCTGGAATCGCCTCATTGTGAAAAGGGAGAAGATGACCACCCAGGACTGTCGCAGGCTGATCCACAGCCTGCTAAGAGACTATAACACCATTGACAGTCCTGAGTAGGAGGAAGATTATTAATTTCTCCTTCTCCCTCTATGTGTCTGTTTATGCAATAAAACCTTGGGCTTGTGTCTCCCCCTCCCTTACCCCCTCCAACCAATTCTCCCATCACTGTTTGAAGTTTTGTTGAATGTCTTGCCTTAATTTATGCACCCTTCCCTATATTTGTGTCTGTCTCAATAAAGCTTTGTTCTTCTGTGTACTGCTGTGAATCCATTTTGATAACACAGTACAATGTGACTGCAGATTTAGACCAAGACTGTCCGCCCTATTATTGCTATTTCAGCAATGACAATTATCAATGGAGCTCCTCTGAATGTAACTGGAGACTTTGAAGAACACTACTACCCCTCCTCTTTCTTTTCTACCTATGACGCTGCCCAACTGCACTTGAGACTGCCAAGAACTGTGCTACCCCTCCCGTGTCCCTATGTGAAATGGCGCTGGATCTCCGTGGAGGGCGGTACTTATAGAATCCAAAACTTGCGAGATCCGACAACATAACAATGATGTTTTGCCTCATTTTCAATTCTGAGGGTGCACGATCTGCTGAGTTCGGGTGTGTTCGGTTCTCGGAGAACCTAACCTGAGCATCTCTAGTTATAAAGGGGTTTTTTCTCTTGTAAACTTTGTGTGGAAGTTTACCATAAATGGTGATGGGTGTTTAACTAAGAAAAATCATTCTGCTTTGATTTCTAAAGCAATGTAAATTCTAGGTTTCACAGCAAATTAGATTAACAAGAATCAAAGATGTTGGATAAGTATTACAAATGAGTCTTGGCTAGATTGAAAATGGGCACTGGGCAGTGAATGTAGAACGGTGTAGCATGTCTAGGGGGAATAGGGAATGTCTAGGGGAATCAGGATTTACCTATATGTGAAATATATAAAGCCTGATTAATCTTTGGATGTAAGTCCCTTTGCATGCCCTATCTTGCGCAAAACAGCTCTGTGCATCCTCAGAAATGGACATTACACCAATGAATGCAATTGCATGAAGTTCATGTCCAAACGCAAATGACATGTACAATTGTCTTCGGCTTGAAGAGCGTAACGAGGGGGGGGGGTGATAAAGGCGGAAGGATGTATCCAATGTACAGTAGCGGTGTTCTGACATGCAAATGACACAACAGCCTACGACTTGAATGGTGCAATGAGGGAGGGAAGGGGTGGATGAATGTAGGTAATGTATAGTAAGAGAGTGCTGAGGATGTGCCATCACAGAAGCGGACGATGGAAGTCCTGGGTTTCTCTAAAGTTCAAGTTTTTTAGCCTTATCAATTGCACCAGCTCAACGGCAGGTGTAAATGCCAACTGATAGTGGTGACTGTTACAGAATAGCCTTTGTTTTAAAAACTACAGACTCATATATGTGTTAACACAGGTGAGAATGTTGACGAGCACAAGGCTAGAGATCACTCTGTCATGCTGATTGAGTTAGAATAACAGACTGGAAGCTTTAAAAGTAGGGTGGTGCTTGAAATCATTATTCTTCCTCTGTTAACCATGATTATGTGCAAGGAAATACATTCAGTCATCATTGCTTTGCATCAAAAGGGCTTCACAGTCAAGGATATTGCTGCTAGTATGATTGCACCTAAATCAACCATTTATCGGATCGTCAAGAATTTCAAGGAGACAGGTTCAATAGTTGTGAAGAAGACTTCAGGTTGCACAAGAAAGTCCAGCAAGCAACAGGATCGTCTCCTAAAGTTGATTCAGGGATCGGGACACCACCATTGCAGAGCTTGCTCAGAAATGGCAGCAGACAGGTGTGAGTGCATCTGCACACAGAATGAGGCATAGAGTTTTCGAGGATGGCCTGGTGTCAAGAAGGCCAGCAAAGAAGCCACTTTTCTACAGGAAAAATATCAGACACAGACTGATATTCTGCAAAAGGTACAGGGATTGGACTGCTGAGGAGTGGGGTAAAGTTATTTTCTCTGATGAATCCCCTTTCAGATTGTTTGGGGCATCTGGAAAAACACTTGTCAGGAGAAGGAAAGATGAAAACACCCATAAATAAAGAATGGTACCAAAATATCCTCCAAGAGCAACTTCTCGCAACCATCCAAAACCTGTTTGGTGACGAACAATGCCTTTTCCAGCATGACGGAGCACCTTGCCATAAGGCAAAAGTGATAACTAAGTGGCTCAGGGATCAAAGCATTGAAATTTTGGGTCCATGACCAGGAATCTCCCCAGACATTAATCCCATTGAGAACATGTGGTCAATCCTCAAGAGGTGGGTGGACAAACGAAAACCCAAAAATTCTGACAAACTGCAAGCATTGATTAGGCAAAAATGGGCAGCCATCAGTCAGTATGTGGCCCAGAAGTTGATTGACAGCATGCCAGGGTGAATTACAGAGGTCTTCAAAAAGAAGGGTCAAGACTGCAAATATTGATTCAATGCAATTAAATAATTTAATGCAATTGTCAATAAAAGCCTTTGACACTTATGAAATGCTTGTCATTTTGCTTCAGTATACCATAGCAACATCTGACAAAATGGTCTAAAAACACTGAAGCAGCAAACTATGAAACTTGTGAGAACCAATGCTTGTGTCACTCTCAAAACTTTTGGCCATGACTGTATATACAGATATATAGATAGGTAGATAGATAGATCTATTGACAGAATCAAGTGTGAAGTGTATTATAACAGGTATGTTGTGCCTATATTGCTACCATACTGCTTTTAAAACCCCAGGAAAATGTGTGTGTTTGTAATAGCTGTGAGCTGCTGCAAGACTGTAGGCTCGTGGAACAGCCGGAAATTGGTCCTGGGGTTTATGGATGGAAGGTAAAGGGTGGATTCCATCCATTTGGCGTGCAGCCGGGTCTCTCAGGTGACCTGCTAACCTGCTGCTAATTAGGATGTGCACCTTAGCAGTGCAGGTAAAAAGCTGCTTCTCAGCACAGTCTCTCTCTATGCCTGGGGACTGAGGCTGGTGAGTCTCAGTGAGAGGAAACTTTGCTACTTTGTCTGTGATTGAACTATATAGCACTCTTTGGGGGGTATTCGAGCGCGGAAAAACTATTACCGGGACAAGCTTCTGGCTGATGAGGATAGTCCCCAAAAATCAGGACTGTCCTGATGGAATTGGGACAGTTGAGAGGTAAATGTATGTTATTTTCAATTGTTGTTCAGACCAAACACCAGAATAGAGAAGAAATGGGAGCTAAGTGACTTTTACTGTGGAATGATCATTGGTACCATACGGGTTGTTTCAGTACCTCAGAAACTGCTGATCTCTTGGGATTTTTACACGCAAAAGTCTCTGGAGTTTACAGAGAGCAGTGCTCAAAACCAAAAACAAAAACATCCAGGAAGCGGCAGTTCTGTGGGTGGAAATGCCTTGTTAATGAGAGATGTCAGAAGAGAAAAGCCAGCCTGGATCCTGCTGACAGGAAAGCGACAGCAACTCAATTAACCATGGGTGGTATGCAGAAGAGCATCTCTGAAAGCAGAGCACATCCAACCTTGAAGTGGATGTGCTACATCAGCAGAAGACCATACAGCACCCATGTTACCACAACACAATACACAGCACCCTTGTGACCGTTACACAATACACAGCACCCTTGTGCCCACAAGAAAATACATAGCCCCCTAGTGATCACCATACAATACACAGCACCCTTGTCACCTCCACCCAATACAGAGAGCAAATTATGATTTTTATTAGAGATGAGCGGGCTCGGATTTCGCAAATCCGAGCCCACCCGAACAGTGCGGATCCGACGCGATCCGAGCACTGTTCGGGAACTTCCGGCCGCGAGACTCGGATCTCATAAATGCCCCGCTCGCGGCCACCATCTTCATTCTCCCTGTGGTTACTGAAGAGGGAGGTTGATGTGCTCTGTCCTGCTGATAACTTTACAAAAGTGGTGCTTTGTCCTGCTGAGTGAATTAGTAGTTTGTCCAGTGCTCTGTCCTGCTGATTTATTTAGTCTAGTGGTGCTTTGTCCTGCTGAGTGCAGTAGTACTTTTCCCAGTGCTCTGTCCTGCTGATAACTTTACAAAAGTGGTGCTTTGTCCTGCTGAGTGAATTAGTAGTTTGTCCAGTGCTCTGTCCTGCTGATTTATTTAGTCTAGTGGTGCTTTGTCCTCCTGAGTGCAGTAGTACTTTTCCCAGTGCTCTGTCCTGCTTATAACTTTACAAAAGTGGTGCTTTGTCCTGCTGAGTGAATTAGTAGTTTGTCCAGTGCTCTGTCCTGCTGATTTATTTAGTCTAGTGGTGCTTTGTCCTGCTGAGTGCAGTAGTACTTTTCCCAGTGCTCTGTCCTGCTGATTCCAGTGGTGCTTTGGCCAGTGTCTGTCCTGCTGAGTCCAGTGGTGCTTTTGTCCTGTATTTGTGTCTGATAAGTCCATATCAATTTGTTAATTAGCCAAAAATCTTTTAAAAAAAAAAAAAAAAAAAAAATCTTCAAAAAAAAAAAAAAAAAAAAATTGAAAAAGTATAAAAAATATTATAGAGCAATATATTTTTGCAGTCCCAAAATAGAGGACCTGCCATTTCTATTACTACGTTCATTATTTCTGCAGTTCCAAAAAATAGGAACTGCCAGTTCTATTACTACGGTCATTCTTTAAGCAGTTCCAAAGAATAGGTACTGCAATCTATATTACATTTAATACGTTCAATTTTTCAGCAGTGCAAGAGAATAGGTACTGCAATCTATATTACATTTACTACGTTCATTCTTTAAGCAGTTCCAGAGAATAGGTACTGCAATCTATATTACATTTAATACGTTCAATTTTTAAGCAGTGCAAGAGAATAGGTACTGCAATCTATATTACATTTACTACGTTCATTCTTTAAGCAGTTCCAGAGAATAGGTACTGCAATCTATATTACATTTAATACGTTCAATTTTTAAGCAGTGCAAGAGAATAGGTACTGCAATCTATATTACATTTACTACGTTCTTTCTTTATGTAGTTCAAAAAAGGAGTAACTGCCGATTCTATTAATACTTTCTTTATTTCAGTAGTTTCAAAAAATAGTAACTTCCATTTATATTACTACGTTCTTTGTTTTTGTAGTTACAAAAAAGAGGAACTGCCAGTTTTATTACTACGTTCTTTCTTTCTGTAGTTCCAAAAAAGAGTAACTGCGATTGTTATTACTACGTTCTTTCTTTATGTAGTTCAAATAAATAGTAACTGAATTGAGACAAGTTGGAGGAGGTATTGTGGCCCCGATACCAAATTGGGTACCGGGGCCACTCCACTACGCAGTCCAGAAAGCTACCGTGGTGCAACGTTTTGGACTAAAAAGAATCTTGTGAGGTGTGAGGTGTTCAGAATAGACTGGAAAGTAGTGCAAATGATTGTTATTGAATGTTATTGAGGGTAATAATAGCGTAGGAGTGTAAAAAAAACAAAAAACTGGATTTTAGCGCTTTTTATGCTTTTTTAAAAAAAAAAATCAGAACCCAAAACCCGAAATCAGAACCAAAACCTTTCGTCAGGTGTTTTGGCAAAACAAATCAGAACCCAAAACCTCAAGCTAATCAGAACCCAAAACCCAAAACACCAAAAGTGGCCGGTGCACACCCTTAATTTTCATTGATACAAACTGTGTAGTTAATGTGTGAGAATGTGATTATCAGCTGTTGGTTATTTTCATACCTCCTGACACTTCAAATGGCCAAAGGGGAACGTATAAGATTTGTTATATATAACTATTCTTTATTTAAGTGTTCATACATCTGAGCAGACTTCAAAATACAAACAGTCAAACACAGTTAACTGTCAATGACACCAGGGTATAATCTACATTGAAAAAGGTTGGTAATTTTGTTGTAAGAAATGGAACTGATCCCTATGCCAATACACATAGGCCACTCACACGTGCATATTATATTTTCCCATATCCCTTGTTGGGCCTGTTGTCACATATCCCCTGTTGTCACATATCCCCTGTAGAGCCTTTTGTCAAATATCCACTGTTGTCACATATCCCCTGTAGAGCCTGTTGTCACATAACCCATGTTGTCACATATCCTCTGTTGTCACATATCTATTGTTGGGCCTGTTGTTATATATCCCCTGTTGTCACATATATGACATATCCTCTATTGTCTCATATCCCCTGTTGGGCCTGTTGTCACATATCCAGTATTATCACATATACCCTATTGTCACATATACCCTGTTGTGCCTGTTGTCACATATGCCCTGTTGGGCCTGTTGTCATATGTCCTCTGTTGTCACATTTCCCTTATAAAATAAATTGTTTCTACCTGTTGTTTTGTTTACATCTGGGTGGAAGTTGGTATAGCACGAATCACACAGTATGAGTCACACACAGTCTCTGTAGACACAGCCCCCACCCCACTCAGCAACAGGCAGGCTCATGCTTGGTTGCCTGTTGCTCTCCAACGATGAGACTGTCCCCTGGCACTCGGGTCTGCATCTCCACCCCAATCATCACCCTGCGAAGGGTCACTCTGGAGCCCATATTGCAGCTACAGTCAATACTTTCTGCCTGGCTAGCTTGTGGGTATGGGCAAACAATACCAGAGCCCCCCTCCTCAATACACGGGTGTTTATTTAACACAGTCACATGTCGGCAGACTCTAGTACAGTGGTGTGGTGCAGTGCCACTGAAATATTGGGCGTCAGGCCATCTCAGTTCAAACAGAAACAACTTTATTTATCTCCTGCTATCTTCCAGCACAAAAGAGCATACCTGTTGCATGTAAAGGTTGTGTAATCACTTCTACTCCTCCAGCTCACATTTGCAGCAATAATATACTTCTGGTATTTCACACAACCGATATTGTAGGAACAGATATTTCAAAGCAACCAGTGCAGCCAATGCAGTTGGCCACTACCCCACCAATGTCTTCGATGCCTGTATCATCCAGGGGCGGGCCTAATGGCCACCGCTCTTACAGCCCCAATCCCCCCTCCCCCTCCCTGCACAAGATGTCCTCACACAATAAAAGAAAATGTAAAAAAAAAAAAATTCTCCTGGCTGGCCTGGGCCTAGAGTATTTCTGTGGAGAGACCTGGGGCTGCAGCCCCATAATGCCCATTGTTAATCCGGCCCTAAATAAGAGGTACATTTCTGGCTACATTACTACATAAAGGACAGTGCAGAACTTCAGAGGGTTATGGAAAGTTTAAATTACATGTGATGTTGCATAGTAAATATACTCCATAATGTTGGTGAAATAACTTGATTTCAACTATTGGAGTCAGGAAACAATATTTTTCTCGCCTGCAAATTTAATTTGCCAACTGCCTGACTGGGGGTTTTGTTTTGCCATCCTATGAATCAACGCAACATTATCATTATACAAAGTCAGCAAGTGCTCGCAGAACAATGTGCTTGCAGAGAAATTGCATTGTATGTTCCGATCTATATCTATACATGGCCAGTGGTTAGAATTTCAACCCCTTCAGTGCTAAGAATGAGTGGGACTCATCCTGCACTTGTACATCAAGAACCTGATTCTTTAAGGAAAGCAAAGCAAACAAATGGAGCAAATTTTCTGGACAAACCATGTTACAATGCAAGGGGTGCAAATTACTTTATGATTTTTAAAGTAAGGAAAATACTGGTTGCTTTTTCATGTAGCACACAAATATTTGATAGCTTTATTTTTGAACTGAAATATGATCTATGACATGTCCTACCCCAGCTATAAATCTGTCCGCACATTTGACATTTTCCTCCCCCTCCAATGCAACATGGTTTTGCCCAGGTGCAAATTTACTTCTTTTTTTCTTTGCTTTCCTTAACGGATCAGGCCCCAAATTTGCTGAGGACTAGAACCACTGAATGAGTTCAAAGTAATGAAAAACATAATTGCTTATCTCCCACCAGAATTTATTGTCTAACCAATTATCCTGCCTGATGAATGTTGAAGGAGGTTTATCTAATGTGCAATTTAGAGCTGATGGTTTTTATATAATTCAATAAGATTATATTATAATATATTATATAATGGTATTATAGTGTATTGTAGTGACCTACTGTTAACAATACCATTATTCACAAACTCAGGAGTGAAATAAAGAGTAACCAAACAAGGATTCACATTGTTATTGTTGCTATTTCTCTGTCTGGTACATTGACAGTTATCACTTATCCTATATTTTGAGAGCTGGAAAATATATTGTTATAATTTAATATACATGTAGACATAAAGAAGACCAAAACAAAGATTTTAGATTCTAGAAAGGGTGACTATGAGAAATCATGTATGTAAATCTCTAACAGGGTAGAAATTGATACTATGGAATAAAAAAAATACATATAAGTAATATAAAGCAGTAGCATATAGCAATAGTAGGGCAAAAACTTAATGAGACAGATATTTTGAAGGAGATAACCAATTGAACTGTGAACACAAATTTACTTCTGAAGTGGTGTTATGTAAAGTTGCAAAATTAAAAGTAGACAGGTCTATATGGTATACAAAAAAGAGTAATAGAACTAAGAGTAGTTTGCAATACCAGTAACCAAGCGTTTTAAACAATTGTTGCTGACAGCTACAATTCCAGGTGATTGGAGAATGACAAATGTAATTTCACTGTGATAAAAGGGCAGTAGGGGAGAACATGATCAGGGATGCCATCAGGGGTGTACAGGGAGTACTACAATGAGGGGCCCGGACACAACAAGGGGCCTGCCAACACTGATACGGACAGCACAGAACTGCTCAGTGATCTCTCTAAAAGAGAAGTTTGCCTGGGGAAAGCTGCCCCACCCACATATAGAATTTCATCCAATCAAACGCTGCCACCTTACCAAACCTACTAGCCAATTGGATCTCCCATCTGCTTCCACCAATCAGTGGCAGTTTTAAAACTGCCGGTGGGTTTGCTGTTTCCAAACCGCCACACATCGCCAGCCATTTCAAATCACAGCTTCAAATCGCCCTATAGTAAATGCGGTGGATTGGACTACCAAACTCGATTCTTAGTAAATCTAGCCCATAGTGTTATAGTCAATGGTATAAACTCAGATGAAGGGCCGTTAACCAGAAGAGTATCTCAAATATCAGTCCTGGGTCCTGTTTTGTCTATGTATTCATTACAGATATTATTATAGGATTATTACTTGTAGTCTACAAGGGATGTTTTGGGTTTTTTTTGCTGATGGTACAAAAATTTGTTACAGACTTGATACTACAGGAGGTGTAAAACAGGCACATAGTAATGTACAGAAATAGAGGAATAGACTAAAATGTGAAATTGTGTTATGGATCCTGCTGTTTATTGTTGACTACTTGAAATGCCATGTATGAAGCTTCATACCTTTTGTGTGGTCTTATAAATTAAAAATAATAATAATAATAAAGCACTGACATTAGTTAACCTAATGTATTTTTTTCAAATATCTCATAAGGTGTTTCCAATTTAATAACAGCCAGAAAATAGGGTGAATCAACAAATTAATTATAAACCGAGCTCCTATGAGAGAGTAGAACAACATTATGAATAGTCCTCCTAATTATTGTGCATATGGCCATTAGTTTTAAATGCTCTAGAATTTTTTTTTGTTTAATGAAGAGTGAAAATGCAAGAATGATCACGAAAATGACTGCAGAAAGGACATCATTCACTAAGTTACTATATATTTGTAAGACAAACATTTAAATGATCAAAAGATAACACTGTTCACTTTGGATCCTAAACTGGAACTAAAATCTAATCAATTTGCTCAAAGTCATATTGTTTTTACTTTTATTTTTATGCAACTACTACAGTTATACCACTTTCATACTGCCGCCCCGGCAATATCCTGGGTTGTTAACCCGGGATATTGCCGGGGCACAGGGCAGTATAGATAAGAAGATTCCCGGGTCGGGCGGGTTCATACTGCACCTGCCCGACCCGGGTTTTATAAAAAAAAAAGTGTAAAAAAAGATTTTAATTAAAAAAAAATACATAACAAATGTTTACTTAACTTATTTTCAGCCAGCGGTGTCTCCGGTGCGTTGCCGGCTGTCAGGGGGACCTCTGGGTACTAAAACGACGTCATTTCTAATGGACTAGAAATGACGTCATTTTAGTACCCAGAGGTCCCCCTGACAGCCGGCAACACACCGGAGACACCGCTGGCTGAAAATAAGTTAAGTAAACATTTGTTATGTATTTTTTTTTAATTAAAATCTTTTTTTTTTACTTCCACATTTTTTTTTTTTACAGTATGAATGGTGAGACCCGGGAATTACACGGGTTGCACCATTCATACTGCAGGCTAGCGATGTCCAACACGGGAATTACCCCTCGCAAAATCCCGGATCTAAGTCCCGGGATTTTAGACCCGGGATTTTGTGGTTGGACTATTCATACTGCACCAAGAAGACCCGGGTTTTTCAGCGTGCCTCTGCAAAAACCCGGGTTTTTGGTGCAGTATGAATGGGGTATTAGTTTAGAATATGGTCAGTCCTCAATTAGGTTGAGGCCCGGAGCCAACCCTCTGCAAATATCATACACAGGTTTATAAACCTCATCCACTGGAAGATCTCTTAGTAGGGCATGATATATGGGGAGGTGTTAGGTTTTCATCTGCCCTGGATTCTGCTGGTTACTCAAATCTGCTATGCAGTTCAGGAGTGTCTCCCTCTGAGTGCTGATTGGAAGTCTGCACTTTATAACCTCTCAGCTGTCCTGCACTCATTGTATATAACACTGTGTTATATGCATGAATATAACTGTGTTATATTCATGCATTGTCTTTTGGTTGTGACTGATGCCTGCACTACTTCAAAGTCTGTGTTTTCACCTGGCTTCTCTTTTTTACCGCAGTATGCAGTTTGCTTGTATTATATACTCTGAACTGCAATAAACTCCATTATGTTTTTACTACAAAATCACGTTGCATTCCTATGGTTTAAGTTTTTTATACCCCAGTGATATATAATTTTGCACACGGTATACATTTTTATCCCCGCTCTTAAATTGGCTCAGATTTATCAAATCATGACATATGAAGAATAAACGATAGGTCCAGTGTCATTAGTCCTTTGAAACTTGCATAGAGTCTCTGGACATATGAGCACCACAGAGCCACATTATTTGCTTAACCAACAAACCTTGTGTACCCAGGACCTTAATTTAACAGGATGACTGATGGAAATTGATTAACAGACGGGGGCAAGTTTGAGACATGCCTCTGTGTGGCCTTTGATCTGTTCAATTATCAGACCAGATCATGTGATCTGAGAGAGCTAGACTATGTAGGTGTGACAATTCTTTCTTTCAAAAAAACAGAGCCAAAGCATCTGCCCAGTAGGAAATCTGATTTATGGAGGATGCCAGTTAAATAAAATGAATTCCTTTTTATTTGCCACAAAAATTACACACACAATAACTGCTTCTGATATTTTGACCTCTGACTAATTCAAATTTTATTTGTCTAATTTTTTGGGGGGCAGGACATATTGTATATTATATTTCTACTCATATCTGCAATAGAGGGTTTTATAATTATCCTTATAATATAGTATTAATCATATGACTGCTTTTATTACTTTTTTCCATATATATTTACAAAATTACAGAATCTCTTTAAGCAGCTGCTTGATACTCTTTACTGATATTCACTTAATAGGTTTATTTTTCTTGGGCTAGGCTCTTGGTGCTAGAAAGAGATTGAGAACTATTCAGTGGGTGGCAGGTAGTCTGGCCCAGAGTCGAACTGGCACAACGGGTGCCGGGGAAATCCCCGGTGGGCCCTGCTGCCTTCGGGGCCCTCCCCTATTCTAGGGGGCAGCAGTGCAATCTGCGGGGTGAACCAGACCCAGCACAATCCACAGACTTGTCCAAGCCCAGACCGCCTAATCCACCGGGCAAAAACTGTGCAATCCAGCACAGCAATCTTTAAGCAGTGCGCACATGACACATCAACTAATAATGTTGTGATGTTGCAAATATACAGAAGTCGAGAAGTGCCTACCTGACTTCTAAGAAGAAAGTTTTACATCAAGCAAATGACTGATCCGCCAGACTGATCTTCGCTTCTTCAAGTTTTATTTACAGAGGCAAGTTAGCATCACATGTGAACACCTTGTTACTGTTTTTTTCATGTGCATTAACTCTTTTGAAAAACTTAGTTCCAAGAATGTGGTAAATTCTAAAAAAGTGTGGGGAGAGTTGGGTGATTTAAATGTAATATAGGTAAGGGTATGGACTATTAATTTAATGATGAGGATGGGGCTAATAATTTACTAGTGGGTAAGAGATATTAATGTGCTGGTTGGAGCTATCTAATGGTGGTGCTTATTAATTTAAAGTGGGGTGATGGAATCAGGGTCAGATTAAGGAAGGGGGTCAGCGGGGGTATGTGCTCAGTCCCTTTCAGTGGGCCCCCTGGACCAGGTGCCAGCGGGGGGCCGGTGTGGTAGCTGGTGGTTGGCCCCTCCTCCAGGACCAGCCACCTTCCTTCTATTAACTGTGGATCTTATGATCACACCTTCTTACACAGCGCAGATGGAACAATGTAAGTATGTGGGAGGGGAGAGGGGGGGGGGTGTCTTACTATAATGCGTCGGGGAGGAGGGGGGATCTTACTATAATGTGTGATGAAGGAGATTCTTAATATTATGTGTGAGGGAAGGGGATTCTTAATATAGTGTGTGAGGGAAGGAAGGGGGAAGTCTTAATACAATGTGTGATGTAAGTGAGTGGGGGTCTTATTATAATGTGTGATGGAAGTGAGTGGGGGGGGCCTTAATACAATGTGGGAGGTCTGCTATTTATTTAATGGTGGAGTGTAGGTAGGCGATAATTATTTAATGGGTGCTATTTTATTTGTGGGGTGATGGTGGGGCAATTTAATGTATTAGTCGGACAATTTAATTTAATTTAATTTAATTTAATAGTGGAGGTTATTAATTTAAGATTGTGTGATAGGACCTTTAATTTAATGCTGGAGTGGTTTGAGGGCTATTAATTGAATGTGGGTTTGAGTATGGGGGGGGAGGGCTGCTTATTAAATGTGAATATGAATTAATGCTGGGCATGGTTGTGGACATTGGTTATAATTATTAAATGTAAATGCTATTCATTTATTGCTGGGCTGTTTGGAGGTAGGGAAATAGGTTTATTTACTAAATGGGAATACTATTATTCTAATGTCAGGGCTGCTTGGAAGGAAATAGATCTATTTGTCAAATGTGAAAACTATTATTTTCATGTTGGGGATGGAGGGAGGCCTAATTATTAAACGTGGGTGCTATTGATTTAAAACTGCGGCTGGTTGGAGTTGTCTAAATTTACTGTGCGCATTTTTTTTTCAAATAGGGTCCCAACATTCCAGGATCCAGACAAGCAGCAACTGAGCTAAAGACACCAGCAGCTGCTGGTAGTGAAAATGACAAGAACAGATAGGAGAGAGCAGGACAGTCTTCCAAATGCTCAGCTTCTGGTAGGACAGTCCTGACTGTTCTGCCACATCTAAGGGGCAGGCCCAGACTATGTACTCTTCATATACACTTTGCATACTTTATATAATACACTATGGTGCTAGTTGTCCTTCATGGGCTTACCACACCCCCTCTAGAAGTTTGGTTATGCCTGTCTGGTGGCTGGCCATACCCCCTACCATTGAATACCCCCTGTGGGCCCTTCATGCCCCAGTCCAACACTGGTCTGGCCTGTCTGTTTTGTGCAATGCCCCTACCATATTGGCATAGTGGGTTAATTCCTGTGCTGACTAAGCTGGATTTGGTTCCCAATGGGACATGGGACCCCGCATGTAGGGTCTCCATGATAATAGTTCACCTGTTCACCTGTGGCTGGTTTCCAGGTGGATTCATGCTCATTATCTCCCTGTTTTAGGAGACACCAGCCCAGAATGTACAGCGCTTGTGCTGTTTAAAGATTTTACGGGGAGCATGTTTGTTTTTTATTTTATATTTATATTTCCTTTTCATCGCGCATGCGGTGAAGTTCCTTACCAGTTTATAACTGCCACCGGCTGAATTCTCCCCAATGGTGAATAAATTAGATGAATAATCCAACAGTGAATGCAAGATGTGTTCAATTCAACCCAACACCTTTCGCCAACTAAACTGGCTTAATTAGGGATAGTTATAAACTGGTACGGAAGTTCACCACATGCGCATGTGCGATGAAAGGACAGTGAGTGCCGTGATTGCACTACACATCTGGGAGGCAGAGATCAGTACAGAGCACACCAGGAAGGATGCTCAGATTTGGAAAGATTGACACTCTGTTCCTGTAAGTAGGGCGAGTTACTCTCACCCGCAGTCTGTTTTTTTCTCACTTGCCTCTGCCTTTTTTCAGCAACCTTTATGGACACATCACATATTTTACAAATGAATTATTTATTGACTTACCACAAGGACATTCTCTGTATTCTGCCTTAGGAATCTATCGCTATAGGATTATTATCTGCATCTTAAGGACATTAACCACATATTTGCTTTTTGAGAGTGTATACATATACACGACTTATCATTTTTATACCAGACACCTGTAACAACAATCAGAGATAGGTCTGGAGTACATCACCATGAGTCATCTATTTACCAATAGGGACCACTCACAATCAAATTTGACTCACCATTTACCTTGTTATGGTTCATGCAACATCCATTAGTAGTTCTGATATGCCAATATACGTGGTTTTTATACTATGTCAGTTTGAATATACTATTTAGAATCCTACTTTCAAGCTCATATACTGGTTACCTGTTTGGATTAGCAGGAGTGTCACTCACCGGACCGTGAGTACCTCTTCACTAGTGCGTGGCTCTCCAGTATTCCTGCCAGCACCTATCCTGAACCGTGGCCGCCCGCCATCCTGATGGTCTGCGCATGCGCAGTTCCTAAGAACTCTTCTGACCTTTGCTTTTAGTTAATTGGTTGATCAGGCAACACTCCCTATTTAAAGCACCTGTGTTCATTACCTCGTTGCCTGATCTTGGAGTCTCATTTCCTGTCAGTCTCTGAAGGTGTTCCTGTGTACTTCTCCGTGTCTTCAGCTTCCTGCTCATTCCTGCTCAACTCATTGCCGGTTTCCAGACCGCTTCAAGTCTCCCGTGTTCTACTATGTCTTCAGTTCCCTGCTGATTCCTGCCAGTTTCCAGACCGCTACAAGTCTCCCGTGTTCTACTATGTCTTCAGTTCCCTGCTGATTCCTGCCGGTTTCCAGACCGCTACAAGTCTCCCGTGTTCTACTATGTCTTCAGTTCCCTGCTGATTCCTGCTCAACTCATTGCCGATTTCCAGACCGCTTCAAGCCTCTAGTGTTCTACTCGTGTTCGCTATCTCCAGTGATTCCTGCATTGCTCATCGTTGTTCTACCCGTGTCAAGTTCTCTGCCTGTGTGCTGACCCGGACCCTGATTACCGCTACCACTCACCTGTGGTTTCTTTACTCGTGCTGGCGTGCAGCCGCTCAGCTGTTCCTGTATCCTCTCGTGGACAGCCTGCTCAACTGAACCGCGGTATGCTTACTTTCTATTGACTGTATTTGTTTACTGCATATCCGCTTGGACTGTTCTTCACTTACCCACGGAATCCTCTATGCTCATATGCTAATTGACCTTCTGCTATTAGCCTGGATTCCAGTAGTAAATTCGTCTCTGTCAAGCAGCGCCTGCCACACCAACATAGACTTGTGCATATTGTTTGGGATCAAGTTCCTTATGCTCTCAGTGTCTACATTCTATGTTTCCACTCATCAACACTTGTACACCTCCTCACCTATTAAGCAGTGCTACAACTTGCTATACGCAGACCACTGACTTCCCCGCTACCTACCTGCACCTGGACAAGTCTTCTCACCATAAGCAGTGGTACAACTTGCTATACGCAGACCACTGACTTCCCCGCTACCTACCTGCACCTGGACAAGTCCTCTCACCATAAGCAGTGATATAACTTGCTATACGCAGACCACTGACTTCCCCGCTACCTACCTGCACCTGGACAAGTCTCTTCACCATAAGCAGTGGTACAACTTGCTGTACGCAGACCACTGACTTCCCTGTTACCTTCCTGCACTTCTTCACGTCCATCAAGATCCTCGTGTTCATATCTACCTAATCATTAACCAGATTGCTGCTAGTCATTGACTTATATATTTGCATCCTCTCACCATCTGCTGAGTCATATGTTCCGCTAGTCACCCTGCTACCAGAGGACCACTGTGTAACCCATACTACTCTGGTAAGATCATCATCTGGTGATATCCTGGGCAAAGACTCCTAGTGCCCGTGACAGTAAGATCAGGCCATGACAGACCCAGGATCGGAACCAACAGCTAAAGAGATGCTGCAGTATCTGGTCACCCGTATTGAACAACAAGATGTTCGCCAACAACAGTTGTTGCAATTTTGTCAGGCTTTAGCCTCCCAAGGAACCCCTGTGCAAAATGTAGCAGCAACCGTTGAGCTTCCAGTGTCTCCATCTCCTTCCCCAGTGCCATCCCAGGTGTCCATCGCTTCCACGCTACACCTGCCTACTCCTTCTAAATATGATGGAGATCCCAAAACCTGTAGGGGCTTTCTTAATCAATGCTCGGTTCATTTTGAACTTCAACCTCATAACTTCTCTACTCATCGTTCCAGAGTGGCCTATCTTATCTCTTTGTTTTCCGGACAGGCTCTCGCATGGGCTTCCCCTCTGTGGGAGAGAAATGACCCTTTGTTGCAAGATAGTGCCAAGTTTATTTCCACGTTTCGAAGTGTGTTTGACGAACCTGGTCGTGTTATCTCTGCAGCTTCCAGTATCCTCCGACTACGCCAAAGATCTCGCACCGTAGCTCAGTATGTCATTCAATTTCGGACGCTTGTCTCTGAACTTCAGTGGAACACTGAAGCCTTGATTGCTGCCTTCTGGCAGGGGCTTTCTGATAAGATTAAAGACGCACTGACCTCACAAGAACTACCCTCCTCCTTGGATGAGTTGATTTCTCTTTGCCATCGTGTAGACATGAGACTTCGTGAGAGATTTTCCGAGAAAGTAACTTCCTATAAAGCACCTCTTCGCTTAGTACCTCAAGTTCGTCAAGCTCCATCTCCAGTAGTACCTATGGAGGTAGGTCGCTCCAAATTAACATCAGAGGAGAAGGAACGAAGAATAAAAAATAGACTCTGTATCTATTGTGCTGATTCTACTCACATGCTCAACTCATGTCCTAGGAAGTCGGGAAATGCCAGGCCCTAACCAGTTCTGGAGAGGTAAAGTTAGGGTCCCTGGAGTCCTCTCCATGTTCCACGAAAGTGAAAGTTTGTTCTTTTGATGTTACCGTTTCCTTTGCTACCAAATCCTTTGACACTCAAGCACTTATGGATTCTGAAACTGCAGGAAATTTTATCTCTAGTTCCCTAGTGAATCAATGGTCCCTACCAGTGATTTCTTTAAAGGTACCCATTACCGTTACTGCTATCGATGGATCACGTATAATTAATGGTCTCATTACTCAGAGTACGTCTCCATTGACTCTTCAAATTGGAGCCTTACACCAGGAAAAAATTTAATTTCTAATTCTTCCTGTTACTACCAGTCCTATCGTACTAGGCCTTCCATGGCTTCAACTTCATTCCCCTCAGATTGACTGGAACACTCCTCAAGTCACGTCCTGGGAGTCTGAATGTCATCATCGTTGCCTTTCTCAAGTCGTTCCACTCTAGATACAGCAATCCTCCATTTCATCGTGTCCACCGGGTCTTCCTCCACAGTATGCTTCCTTTGCCTATGTATTCGATAAGCTTCAGTCTGAACGCCTCCCTCCTCATCGATCTTGGGACTGTCCGATTGATCTACAACCAGGCAAGACTCCTCCTAGGGGCCGTGTGTATCCACTTTCTTTACCTGAGACTCAAGCTACATCTGAGTACATTAAGGAGAACCTCCAGCGAGGATTTATTCGACCTTCTTCCTCTCCCGCTGGAGCGGGATTCTTCTTCGTGAAAAAGAAGGATGGGTCATTACGTCCCTGTATAGATTTTCGTGGACTCAATGCCATTACCATCAAAAATCGGTATCCCATTCCGTTAATTACTGAGCTCTTCGATCGTATCAAGGGAGCCCGGATCTTTACCAAGCTGGATCTTCGAGGTGCCTATAATTTAATTCGGATCAGGTCCAGAGACGAATGGAAGACAGCTTTCAACACCAGAGATGGGCATTATGAGTACTTAGTTATGCCCTTCGGGTTGTGTAACGCTCCCGCTGTCTTCCAGGGTTTTGAGAATGAGATCTTCCGGGACCTGTTATATGTTTGTGTCGTCGTCTATCTGGACGACATATTAATTTTTTCTCAGGATCTGCCCTCTCATTATCAACACGAGGCAGAGGTCCTTTCCAGACTCCGAAGAAATTCTTTATTTTGCAAATTAGAAAAATGTTCATTCGAGTTGCCCCAGATTCAATTTCTGGGATATATTGTCTCCGGAGTTGGCCTTCAGATGGATCCAGAAAAGGTGAATGCTGTATTACATTGGCCCCAGCCAACTACTCTTCGTGCAATCCAACGTTTTTTAGGTTTTGCTAATTATTACAGACGCTTCATTCAAGATTTTTCGTCTATTGCATCTCCTATAGTGGCCCTAATTCGCAAGAGGGCCAACACTAAACAATGGTCCTCCGAGGCCCTTCAAGCTTTCCAGTGTCTCAAAGAGTCCTTCTCCTCCGCTCCTGTTCTTCGACAGCCTGATGTGACGCTTCCCTTCTTCCTAGAGGTAGACGCCTCTAATGTTGGCTTAGGAGCCATTTTATCCCAAAGATCGGAGCAACAAAAATTCCATCCTTGTGCCTTTTATTCCCGGGGTCTTCTACCCGCTGAGAAGAATTATACCATCGGGGACAAGGAGTTGCTGGCCATAAAAGCAGCATTAGAGGAGTGGAGATATTTGCTGGAGGGAGCTTGTCATCCTGTAACAATTTTTACAGACCATAAAAATTTGTCATATCTACAGTCAGCTCAATGTTTGAATCCTCGTCAAGCAAGATGGTCTCTTTTCTTTTCTCGGTTTGAACTTATTATAACCTTGAAACCAGCTGCAAAAAATAAAAAAGCAGACGCTCTATCCCGGGCATTCGTGACGTCCTCAGACGTTGAAGATGGTCCTAACCATTCTATATTAGATCCCAAATGTGTTTCTCTGGCCGCTTCATCCACCAAGGTGCTACCATTTGGGAGAACTCTCGTGCCTCCATCTCTTAGGAAGAGAATTTTGTCTTGGTTTCATTCTTCACGTTTTTCTGGACATTCTGGTGAACGTAAGACTTTCGAAATCCTTTCTCGAAGCTACTAGTGGCCCTCTATGAGGAGAGATGTCAAAGATTTCGTGGCTGCCTGTGAGTTATGTTCCCAGTTTAAAACTCCCCGCAGAACACCAGCGGGTTTACTTTAACCACTACCCATTCCTTCCAAGCCTTGGACCCATATTAGTATGGACTTTGTTACAGATCTTCCTCCTAGTAAAAAGTGTAATACCATTTGGGTAGTGGTGGATAGATTTTCGAAAATGGCACATTTCGTTCCTTTGACCGGTTTACCTTCTTCATCTACTCTGGCTGATCATTTCATCAAAGAGATTTTCCGAATTCATGGATGTCCTTCTGAGATTGTTTCAGATAGAGGAGTGCAATTCGTCTCCAAATTCTGGCGAGCCCTTTGTAAGACCTTGGGTATTCGCTTATCACTCTCATCTTCCTACCATCCTCAATCAAACGGACAGACCGAGAGAGTCAATCAAGATCTCGAGACTTTCATAAGGATGTTCTCCTCAGCCAACCAAGACAACTGGGTAGATTTGCTCCCATGGGCTGAATTCGCTCATAACAACATGTATCATGAGTCATCTTCAAGAAGTCCATTCTTTGTGGTTTACGTTCACCATCCGTCTTTCCCGGAATTTCCTGCCCTCCCTCCCACCCAAGTTCCTGCGGTAGAGACTGTTTGTCAGACCTTCAAAAATATTTGGTCTCAGGTTAAAACCTGTTTAAAGAAGACATCTGCCAGATATAAGTCCTTTGCAGATAAAAGGAGACGGGCTATTCCACCACTTAAAATTGGAGATCGTGTATGGCTATCAACCAAAAATATTCGTTTGAAGGTTCCATCTATGAAGTTCGCTCCTCGTTTTATTGGTCCATATAGGATCACTCAAGTGATAAATCCAGTTTGTTTCAAACTTCTACTATCTAAGAACCTTCGTATTTCCAACGCTTTCCATGTGTCATTACTCAAGCCTCTTATCATCAACCGTTTCTCTGTTCCTCCTTCAGCACCTCGGCCAGTTCAAGTTCATCAAGAAGAGGAGTTTGAGATCACTCATATATTAGATGCAAAAATTTTGCGAGGAGTTCTTCATTTCCTCGTTCATTGGAAGGGCTTTGGTCCCGAAGAACGTTTGTGGATTCGGGCAGAAGATCTCAACGCCCCAGCTCTTCTAAGAAAATGTTATTCTAAGTATCCGGGCAAACCCGGCTCCATGTGTTCTGTGCCCACCTTTAAAAGGGGGGTACTGTCACTCGCCCGACCGTGAGTGCCTCTTCACTGGTGCGTGGCTCTCCAGTATTCCTGCCAGCACCTATCCTGAACCGTGGCCGCCTGCCATCCTGATGGTCTGCGCATGCGCAGTTCCTGAGAACTCTTCTGACCTTTGCTTTTAGTTAATTGGTTGATCAGGCAACACTCCCTATTTAAAGCACCTGTGTTCATTACCTCGTTGCCTGATCTTGGAGTCTCATTTCCTGTGAGTCTCTGAAGGTGTTCCTGTGTACTTCTCCATGTCTTCAGCTTCCTGCTGATTCCTGCTCAACTCATTGCCGGTTTCCAGACCGCTTCAAGTCTCCCGTGTTCTACTGTGTCTTCAGTTCCCTGCTGATTCCTGCCGGTTTCCAGACCGCTACAAGTCTCCCGTGTTCTACTATGTCTTCAGTTCCCTGCTGATTCCTGCCGGTTTCCAGACCGCTACAAGTCTCCCGTGTTCTACTATGTGTTCAGTTCCCTGCTGATTCCTGCTCAACTCATTGCCGGTTTCCAGACCGCTTCAAGCCTCTAGTGTTCTACTCGTGTTCGCTATCTCCAGTGATTCCTGCATTGCTCATCGTTGTTCTATCGTGTCAAGTTCTCTGCCTGTGTGCTGACCCGGACCCTAATTACCGCTACCACTCACCTGTGGTTTCTTTACTCGTGCTGGCGTGCAGCCGCTCAGCTGTTCCTGTATCCTCTCGTGGACAGCCTGCTCAACTGAACCGCGGTATGCTTACTTTCTATTGACTGTATTCGTTTACTGCATATCCGCTTGGACTGTTCTTCACTTACCCACGGAATCCTCTATCTCCCTGAGACTGTGTTATTACTCTGCATATCTGCTGGGAAGTTTACCTCTTTGTTCAGTCGTGAGATACATATGCTAATTGACCTTCTGCTATTAGCCTGGACTCCAGTAGTGAATTCGTCTCTGTCAAGCAGCGCCTGCCACACCAACATAGACTTGTGCATATTGTTTGGGATCAAGTTCCTTGTGCTCTCAGTGTCTATATTCTATGTTTCCACTCATCAACACTTGTACACATCCTCACCTATTAAGCAGTGCTACAACTTGCTATACGCAGACCACTGACTTCCCCGCTACCTACCTGCACCTGGACAAGTCTTCTCACCATAAGCAGTGGTACAACTTGCTATACGCAGACCACTGACTTTCCCGCTACCTACCTGCACCTGGACAAGTCCTCTCACCATAAGCAGTGATATAACTTGCTATACGCAGACCACTGACTTCCCCGCTACCTACCTGCACCTGGACAAGTCTCTTCACCATAAGCAGTGGTACAACTTGCTGTACGCAGACCACTGACTTCCCTGTTACCTTCCTGCACTTCTTCATGTCCATCAAGATCCTCGTGTTCATATCTACCTAATCATTGACCAGATTGCTGCTAGTCATTGACTTTTCTATTTGCATCCTCTCACCATCTGCTGAGTCATATGTTCCGCTAGTTACCCTGCTACCAGAGGACCACTGTGTAACCCACACTACTCTGGTAAGATCATCATCTGGTGATATCCTGGGCAAAGACTCCTAGTGCCCGTGACAAGAAGCAGCAATAAGCTGGGAAAGTAGGAAACAGCCTAAAGTTTCGCTTACCAGCACCGAAGCAGAGTATATGGCTTTGATTGAAGCAGCCAAAGAAGCCCTTTCAATTTAATAGACTTTGGGCTACATTTACTAAAGTGCGGTTTTGAAAAAGTTGAGATGTTGCCTATAGCAACAATCAGATTCTAGCTGTCATTTTGTAGAATGTACTAAATAAATGATAGCTAGAATCTGATTGGTTGCTATAGGCAACATCTCCACTTTTTCAAACCTGCAGTTTAGTAAATATACCCCTTTTTGTGAACTACATAAGTACAGATGAGACTATCAGCATCAAATGTGATAACAGAGGTGCCATTCACTTGTCAACAAGTACCAAGTATCATGGCAGGTCTAAGCATGTTGCCATTAGACACCATCACCATCATCACCATTTATTTATATCATCATTTATTTATATCATCACCACTTTATGTAAGAACTTGCTGGGAAAAGATCAACTACCATAAGCTAACCGTTGCAAGTGAGCAGCATACAGCTTAATAAGGGACTTGATTCACAAGTGTTGATCACATGTTTAGAAATATTGATGTTTTTGCTGACATTATTTGTTGTGTTAACCCCATGTTTTCAATTACAGGAGAACTACATGAAGGTTTATAAATAAGGTTATGTGTGGTTTCACCTCCTTCTCACATTCCACTGACACCTATTACAAGTATTCACCAATAGGTTATGCCAATACTTTTTACTCTAAATAGGATGCAACTTTAAGGGTCATGCTTAACTTGCATCTGCACACCCTTACTGCACTCTACTTGCATGTGAATACCCCCCAATTCGCCTCCATAGGTTCAAGAGGCCTCAAGTGCAAGACATTTAATTCTAAACATGAACAAACATTTTACACATGGGCATTATGCAAAATTTGTGCAAAGCAGATTTTTATATTGCACAAATGGATTTACATCCTACTGTTAATATTGTATACAACATGTAGTATTTGTAGATTGTATATGAATATTTTGATTGAAGGCAAAGTTGTAGCCCTCTCTTTCAAAATTCTGTATTTGCCCCTGAGATAGATAACATAAGCATATTACTGGAGGAATACACATTTTTAGATAATGTGCTTTCCTTACTTATATACATGAATTAAAATAGAAAGAGCCTTGAGATTATAAGCATCATCTATTTGACACATTATTTAGATTGTTTCCTAATTTAGGTATCTTGTGCGTACTGGGATTTAGGCCCAGGCTCATTAAACTGAGTAAATTAACAATTACTGTGCATGCTTCTCTTATAGTACTAGATGTGATGTTTTTTTTAAAAAAAACAAACAAACAAAACAGTCATAGACTCTGGTTCATAACTATAGGGATTACTGCATACTCCCCAGCATACTAATAAATAGTGAAGCTATACACTGCAAAGCTTAATTTTTATGCAAGGTGTTTCTGAAAAAATGCAGGAATGTACAAATTTCCTACTCAGCTCTGTTGAATTAATTGTTCTTGTCCTGATTCCAAGGTCTGGTGACCTTAATCAGACATAATGGGCATGATTCATTAAGGAAAGTTAAGCAAAATATTAAGTAAGTTCTCTTACTCAAGTTTTCTGGACAAAACCATGTTGCAATGCAAGGGGTGAAAATTAGTTTATCATTTTGTACATAAGGAAAATATTGTCTGTTTTTTCATGTAGCACACAAATACTTGATAGCTTATTTGTACACTGAAATTTAAAATTTATATAGAACATGCCCTACCCCAAATATAAATCTACCATCACATTTTAAATTTACCTCTCCCTCCAAAGCAACATGGTTTTGCCTTACTTTTGCTCAACTTTCCTTAATGAATCAGGTCGAATGACTTCATGCTGAGCCTAGATAAAAATACTATTGTGCTATGTGTGCGATAAATTGAATTTAAAGCATAAACATCCATGTACACAGTGTTACATTGCACCAAGATAAACTTTAGGAACATTAACGAAAACTGTTGCATATGGGAAAAAAGGTGCAGAATGCCCTACTAACCAATCAGGTCTTTCCTTTCCTTTTCTAAAATTGTGTTACTGAAATGACAGTGAAAACCTGGGTGGATACAAGGGATTATTGTACAACTTCTTATACATCAGCTTTCAGAAATATCACCAATAGCATGGAAATAAAGAACCATAAACATAAACACACATTATGATGACGTAACATTGCATGTTACTTCATCATATATGCGCATTAGGGCAAAAGTCTCACATATCTACTATACCTTTCTAATATATGTTTTATTTTTAGCTGTCATATTATATCTTATAATATTCAAGAGACATCACTAACCACCAAATATCGAGCACAGAAAATAAAGATATGTTCTATAGAAGAATCTACAGAGTGTACATTAAGATCATTCCTATATTATGGGTGTCATGCAGAGGTGAACACAAGTAGCCGTTTTGTGCGTATATGTTGCACTTTATGACAAGAAAACACTTTATGGCTCAGAAAACAGGCGCATGCAATAGCGATTGATGCAAAGTTGTTCTGATCTTAGATGTATCAGCCCTTACCTCTAGGTGGCTGAACAGGGCGTGAGTGGGTATTTCGACTTTCCCCAATTTCCCCAATGAATAGTATGGGTGTGTTGACGTTATTGTGATCAGATGCAGACCTTGCAAACAGTCGTTTCTTTTGCACCTGCTCGACCATGGTGCAATACTAATGATAATACTAGTGATGACGATACTAGAGATGACGATACAAGAGATGACAATACAAAAGCTGACACTCACACACAGGATAGTGAAGTCGACAAGCAGTTGCATGATTGTGGAAATAGTCACTGAGCTGAAATCAGTGTTTTCTATCAGCCCACCATATATGTATGTGTGTACCTTATTTAAACAACAAAACTTTTCACAGTTATGGCATTGAGGGGTTTATTTAAGAGGCAGCAAAGAGCCAAAATGTCAGTGTACATGCCGGTAAAAGGCTCTTTCACCACTTTTTGCTATTTAAGATAAGGTTAACACTAGCGAAAATCAGAGATTTTTCCAGCTTTAACCCCATTAACAGAGCTTACCTCTGTCTCCATAAACCTATATGAGGACAGCAGCACTAGTTTATTTATTAAAATGCAAAAAGCTCTGCTATTTCTCCATTAGCTGGAAGCCTTAGGCTGCTCATAGAGAGCTTTTCGACCTTTTGGCTAAGATCAAGTGTAGTATCTGTTCTTATCAGTTTACCAACTACCCGGTGGAGGTTATGCTGAGTGTGGCTCATCCGATAGCGCACTCTAACATCGGTGAGGGGCTGATGTAGACTCTGCTGCATGGTGCACTTGTCTCTCTCCTGCCCAAAACCCAGAGGACATACCTGAGTGTGGCTCATCCGATAGCACACTCTAACCCTGGTGAGGAACTGTTTGAGACTTGTGTTACCCGATCAAAGCCGGCCAGGAGCAAGAAGACCGACCCCGGGGAAGAAGCGCTGACGACCCCTGCCTGCCGGGAAGAAGACGCCGGGAGCACCTCCAGCTGAAGAAGCCCTCCTCTCCTCGGGCCCTGCTCCAGCGGAAGAAGCGCCTCCTCTTCAGCGGAAGCCCCTGCTCCTCTCTACCCAGCGGGAGGATATCTGCACTACTCCCTCCACCCCGGAAGACCAGCCTCTCTGCCCCAGGAAGAGCCAGGACGATAGCCTCAGCTACTGCAGCTCCCGCCTCCACCCCTGCTCCTGCCCCTGGGAAGAAGGGAGAAAAGACCACCGCCCCGAAGCCTCTCCCCGTGGCCGGAACCTCTGCCTCCACTGCCCCTGCTACTGCTGGACAAGGCCAGCCCAGCCAGGACACCCCCCAGAAGACCCCCACTCTGGAACCCTGGATGAGGCAGACCGTGGTCCTGAAGTTGAAGGAAGTGGAAGGAAGGGTCCCAGACATGACGGCTGAGACCTTCGGTAAGAAGATGGTCCTCGACCAGGGCTTCTCCAAGGCTGAAACCCTCAGCGTGCAGAATTACCTGAAAGGGATCTGGTACATCACCTTCGCCTCCATTGCCATCTGTAAGAGGTACTGGGAGGCAGTGAAGACTGCGAGACCGGAGTCTCCCTTCTCCCGCTTTGTGGGGAACTGCCCCATCCAGAGAGAGAAGAGAAGAGTCACGGTCTCCATGAGAAATCCTCACACCCCTGGTAAAGACATCGCTACCTTCCTGAGCCGCTTCTGCTCCGTGGTCAAGGACCCCTCCAAGATCCTGGATGTCAACAGCTTCTGGACAGGCAAGTGGTCCATCATTATCAGACTGAGGAAGTGGTACATATAGAGGGCTAACGTACTGGGATCATAAATAGGCCCTTGAATATGTTTGTCGATTTAACTTATACTATATATTAAATCTTTTTTAGTCATATCTGTCTGGTTTCTTCCCACTAACAGTGTGTTTTAGTGAAGAAAAATGGAAGAATAAGGTTCTTAAGTTGCATTCACAGTAGATTATGCATTTATTTAATAAGAGCTCAATATGTACATTTACATTTAGTACATTTACATTTAGTCACATAACAATAACAAAGTTTAAAACTATGAAAAATGACATAACAATTAAAACATAAGTATGTTCTTTATTAAGAAGCTACAACATTCTCCTAATCAACAAGTGTAACAAATGAAATGACCCCTCCATCCCCAATGGCATAGATGGTGCAACGTAACAGCACAAGGAAAACCTTGTAAAGTAAGATGATGCACACGGGATGTGTAACACTGAGCAATGCAAAGCCATACGTATGTCATCATCTTCATGATATATATATATATATATATATATATATATATATATATGTAAGGCCGTTGTATGTCATCATCACCATCATAAGATATATATATATACAAGTTAACCCGTGCATGATACTCATGCATTCTAGTCAAATCAAGCTACTTATGGTGTTAAAAAGGTTCTTGTCATGCATTTGGGCCTAGCCTCCTCAGGGGAAGAGAGTTACTTCCCGACGCAAGCGCCCTTTTTCAACGTGGTTTTGTCCACATGTCACCACCTCATCCTTAATCTCCATCACCTCATCCTTCATCTTCATCGCCACATCCTTCATCAAGCTACTTAAGGTGTTAAAAACTCCCCACTGTCACCCCCGGCAACCACCAACCACTCCCAACTGTCACTTCTCCTTCAAGAAATATATAGGTCAGTGTATAACTCTGCCCAGCAGGTGGCGCTGCAGCTTGTTGTTTTTTTTTCACACACGCCACTAGGCATTTATATAGTAGATATTTTATATATATATATATATATATATATATATATATATGTATATGTATGTAAAGTCGTACATATGTCCTCAGATATATATTTATATATATATATATATATATATATATATATAAATGCTCAGGCACGGCTTTCTGAAAACTGAGCCCACCCGCTCTTTACTTTCACGCATCCTCAGATCTGAATCGAGGCAAAACGTCATTGTTGCGTTGTCGAATCTCGCGGGTTTTGAATTCCATAATTACCTCCCTCCCCAGGAGATCCAGCGCCAATTGCTCATACAGAAACAGGGGTAGCAGTGTTCTTGCCACTCTCCAGTCCCCAGTGACATTGCTCAGTGTCATTGCTTACACAGAAACAGGGGTAGCAGTGTTCTTGTCACTCTCCAGTCTCCAGTGCCATTGCTCAGTGCCATTGCTCATACAGAAACAGGAGGGGGTAGCAGTGTTCTTGACTGGAAATGATTGGAAATTAATGTTATTAAGGTTAATAATAATGTAGGGATAAAAAAAAGAGCCGAATTACGTGATTTTATACAAAAAAAGGGATTTTAGATGAAACACGAAGTTAATCAGATCCAAAACCAAAACTAATATATATATATATATATATATATATATATATATATATATATATATGTAAGGACTTTGTATGTCATCATCATAATAATATAAGGATGTTGTATGTCATCATCATCATAATATATATATATATATATATATATATATATATATGTGTAAAGCCGTACGTGTGTCATCATCCCCAGCTGTTTATATATACATATATGTATGTAAAGTCGTCCGTATGTCATCATCATCATCAGCTATATATATATATATATATATATATATGTATATATATATATGCAAAAATAGACGGAGGTGGATGCACTCAAATATCTACCAAACAAAGTAACAAAAAAGTGATGTGCATAGACCATATAGTAAGTTGCATATCCTCATTGTTCAAATACAATGAACAGACGAGCACCAACAAGCCAGAGTACAAAAATACAAAATAATTTTAATAGAATAATACAAAAAAGTCCTAAAAAAAATACATTACAAAACATTTCCTGCCCAATGATCATTTCAGTTCCATTTACTTTCCCGATGAAAGTAAAGGGAAATGAAACGATCGTTGGGTAGAAAATTTATTTTTTTCTTTACTTTTTTTGTATTTTTCTATTTTATTTCCTTTGTATTTTTGTATTCTGGCTTGCCGATGCTGGTCTGTTAATTTTTTAATTTTATTTGAACAATTGAGGATATATATATATTTTTATATATATATATATATATATATATATTGTGGCGAGGAGGCATATTTGCCACAGTTCCCGTATAAGAAAATAGGTAAAAACACAGCTAGCCTGCAGCAGACAGGGTTAAATTTTACCTGGGATCCTCTTTCGGCACATACACACACATGTGTTCCACATGGGTGTAAATGGTTTGTTTTGCTGTGATTTGTTTGTAGCGCTTGGGTTAAGGATAAAGACACTGTATTTGTAGGCGGGACCACAGATGCCAGTAAGTGGTCGTCTAGTAGTCTGGCTGTTTAGCCAGATGTAGGTGGTGGGAGATTTTGTGATACTATTGCTGGATATGACTGCTGTACCTTCGCTGAAACTGTTTAGCCATCCTGACAACTGCTAATAAACAGTGAAATGGTTCAGCAAACCTGTGTGAGATTCCAGTGAATGCAGTACTGTATCACAATGTATATATATATATATATATATATATATATATATATATATATATATATATATATATATATTGTCAAAGTCAGATAATTGGATGAAGTAAACCAAATTGATTAATATTGTTTTACCGATTTTGCGATTGCAATTAATATGCCACGTGTTATGATGTAATCGCACAGATTCATAACACACATTTACATTCGCACTTACACTTGCAGATAATACACATATATTAAGGTTCCAAACCACATTTATTTATTAGCAAAATGTATTAGATTGTTTATTTATGCATAGATATTACTATAGTAAAGGTATTTATGGTTGAGGTCTTGCAAAAGGTAAAGATTTTGTTCTCATATTAACGCTTATTTCACCAGCATTAACATGGTTTGGACAGAGTAGCGATCGCATATAGCGGTCGCAAGATATAAGCAATATGAGAGTAATACTCAAAAGTGCTTTGTGTGAGGGTCAGTTTGAACTGGTTATTCAGAGTGAAGACACGTAGTTGGGGGAAGTTGCCCCTTACCCACTTGAACTGACCTATGACATCATCATCATCATCATCAACATTTATTTATATAGCGCCATCAGATTCCGTAGTGCTTTACAATTGCTAACAAACATTAATAAGACAATACTGGGTAATACAGACAGAGAGGTAAGAGAACCATGTTCGCAAGCTTACAATCTATAGGACAATGGGAGTTTGAAACACAAGGGCATGTGCTACATCATATTGCACAATGGACCAGCTAGAATGCAAAGGTAAAAGTATTGAGTGGGCTGTGTGTGTGGCAATGTTGGTCAGAGGGTTGTTGTCTTGCGTTCGCTGTGTAGAGAATGGTAATAGGGTAATCTAGAGAAATTAAGATGGTGGTTGAGGAATATCATAACCTTGTCTGAAGAGGTGGGTTTTCAGTGAACGCTTGAAGGTTTGAAGACTAGAGGAAAGTCTTACTGTACGAGGGAGGGAATTCCACAAAGTGGGTGCAGCCCGGAAAAAATCCTGTAACCGAGAATGGGAGGATGTGATGAGAGTGGAAGAAGGACGTAGATCTTGTGCAGACTTGTGCAACTGGAATATCATTAACCCTGGACCAATGAAGACCTCACTAAGTGTTATCTGTATGCATAGTGACATCATCAGTGTTTTTTTCTATACTGAAGCTGCATACAAGCATGCTGGCCCATTGCTCTCTCTCTGATCCTGGCTACATGTATCCCCTGACTGTATCCCCTGGGCCTGGGTAAAGCACTATAAGGAAAATGTAATGTATTTGGTGTTTTTATACTTTCCTGCTTTATTGTAACATCTTTAATGCATAATAATGACTTGCTGTAAATCCTGCTATATTTTGCAATTAAATATCTTTGTGCTTTGGAACCACAACAATCGCATTGGACAATGTTTTATTGGTAAGCGATAAAATGACTTTAATAATATGTATGTATGTAAAGCTGTTTGTATTGTATTATCTTTGCATCCATACACATATCAGTATGTGACTTGTATGTGGCGTATCTTGCTCATGCCGAGTGAAATGTTTCATTAGTTACGTGCAACTCTGCATGGACCACAAATATACAATCATTTTACGTGCACTTTCTCCAATCGTATTTTGCATGTGACCTGTGTTCCACAGTGCATCTATGTGTCCTAATCTTACAAAAATAATAGCTATCAAAAGAATTTCCTATAGGATTTGGTATATATTTGCTCTTAACAGTAGGCAGTTACTGTAAACAAAAACAAGTAACATACATTTTCATCTGCACCAAAACTGTAATTTAGATAGGCAACATTGAGCTGTGATTTGTGCTACATTATGCTGGAAAATGCAGTTTGTGTATATATATATATATATATATATATATATATATATATATATATATATATATATATATATATAGAACACAATAATTGATACACTCAGGCGCTGTCTATCACATCGGTAACAGTTATAAAATATTCAGAGAATTTAAGTACAATAATGTTAAGTACAATAATAGTCCCAATGTATCAGAAAAATCCACAATCACTTTACTCTTGTGTGAGTGGCAGCCACACACAGCCTGAATCCAGATGGTCAATCCAGAAGAAATAGTTCACTGAAACAAAGCACAGGCAGGGCGCCTCATAGTGTAATACCAAGATGATAATAGACGGAAATATGTATATATATGCGTACCGTCAAATTTGATCTGTAAGACTTTAGAAACGAGTGGATCTTCTTTGAGCACTGTAGCTCTGGATCTCAACTCAGGAGCAATAAAGAAATGTGGAAAAAGGCAAACATAGCGTAATATTGTAGTGTTAAAGGTAATACAACACGTGAGGCTTGAAAACACCACAGCAACTTGAAAGATGTAATATCTAATGTTAGCCCGGGTGCATATATTCTAGCCAGAAAGAAGCAACACCACATCTATGTGTGAATAGAAAATCATATGCGTACCAGATAGCTGGAAATCAAATAACCTCAAAGGTAACAGTCAGGAGATGTTTCCTTGGAGACAGCCATATTCCTATAGAGAACCACACTCCTCCAACGGCGGTATAATAAAATGGAGGAGAATAGAATGTAATGTATATATAAATTTTAATAAAAAGATAAACACTTAACTCACATATAGTTCAAGGAACACAGCTGATCCACAGCATATATATCATATATATCAGTTTTCAGGTGTTTTTTCGGCAGTTTTAAAACCGCCGGCTTAGCTAAAGGCCAAACCCCCATGAAAACGGCCAGAATGAACATTTTTAAAAGCCACCACTTTACAGATCGCCATTCCAATTCTAACAATGATGAACATGCAAACAGCATGTTTGAGCTATCAAGCCTATCAGTGATTTTTTTTCTGGCAGTTTTGATGGTGGTTTTAGCCGTTTTTGTTGGTTATACCTTCTGATGTTATTAAAGGTGTGAGCGGTGTTAATGTGGATGTTAAGCCACAACACTTTTAAACTTAAACAGGTTTCTGTTTATTGAACGTTGAGTAACAGATATATGCAGGTACTCACTGTAATTTGCAGACTTGTTAGTACAGCAGGCAATAACAGTTGAATGCAGTTGTATGCACTTATACAGTTGTATATACAGGCTTGTAGATATGCAGGTGCGGGCTTGTAATGCACTCTTGTACTTATACAGTTGCAGGACTCTTTAGTATACTGCACAGCTGTGCAGGAACTTATTATGGGCACAGACTCTCCTATTATTATCTATGGAGCATCCGGTCACATATAAGGACTTTTGGGGTACTTTATATATTGGTGCCATGCAGCTATTAGAACTGCAACTGTCCCCATGCACTGTCTGACTGAGAGTAACAACGCGAAGCCGAACTTCCAGTTTGAGGGGTTTGCATGTGCAAAAGAAGCGCTTTCGGACAGTGTAATTCTGCTCCACTTCCTGTCTCCTCCTAGACCATGAATGCAGGAGACCATGAAAGCGCTCCTAATACTAACAGTTTTCAATCTGCCACACATAGCCAGACATTTTACATCGCAGCCTCAAACAGCGATGTGTGGCGGTTTTAAACTACCACCAAACATGATTCTTAATAAATTTACTCCCAATTTTTTTAGCTGTTTTAAAACCATTGTACATCACCCAACATCGCTGGGGGTTTCACCTCCAAACTGCAGGTTTTACTATTCATCAGATTGGCAGGTGAAAACCCAAACTGCTTGCGATGTGTGGTGGTTTCAAAACCCCTAAATTACCAAAAGCGTATGTGGTTTAAGGCAAAATGCCGGGTAAAATTGGATTATCCTCTATAATGTAATGTAAAATAATAGTGTAATTCAAATAAAACTCTGCACCCTTATGAATTAAGATACTGATCTGAGCCCCTTATGAAATAAAATAATGCTGTATTGTAGAGGCCATCATTTTTTCTGTAATGCAGTACTTGTAATAAATACTTGCCTGAATATTTTTTTTCTTTCCGTGATTTAAAGCAGGGCAGCACGGTAGCTAAGTGGTTAGCACTCCTGCCTTACAGCGCTGAGGTCATGAGTTCAATTCCCAACCATGATCTTATCTGTGTGGAGTTTATATGTTCTCCCCATGTTTGCGTGGGTTTCCTCCGGATGCTCCGGTTTCCTCCCACACTCCAAAAACATACTAGTAGGTTAATTGGCTGCTATCAAAATTGACCTTTTTCTCTCTCTCTCCCTGTCTGTGTGTGTATGTTAGGAAATTTAGACTGTAAGCTCCAATGGGATAGGGACTGATGTGAGTGAGTTCTCTGTACAGCGCTGCAGAGTCAGTGGCGCTATATAAATAAATGATAATGATGATGATGATGATGAGGAGGATTTGACGTAATCCATATGGAGAATTAGCAATAAAACATTTAAACTAACCAGAAAGAAATCGTAAAGCTCCTGGCGCAACATGAGTTAATGTTTGGAAAGCCTGCCTGCCAGGGATGATGCAAGGTTGCTCGGCGCCCTAGGCAAAGCTTAAGCTTTCCGTCCCTCTTCCTTCCCAAAAATCTCACTTCCCATCCCGTAACACACTTAACATTTCTAAAATAAAAATAATAAGTCTTACCTCATCCTGACTGGCAGGTAAGGCTGCAGTCCAGGTGCACTGATGTTCAGATGTACTAATGACCGACGCAGAATGCTGTCCAGGCTTCACTGCTGCCCAGGAGCAAACACAGGATTTGATAGAGTGGGGTCTCCAAATGCTAGATTGCAGAACAAAACAAAAAAAACTTGACATCACTTATCTGTTACACACTGACAGGTCCCTGGCTGCCCAACAACTTTCCTCACACATGCCCATCTGCCCACTAGTTATTCTCACATATGCTACCCCTTGCCCATCAGCTTTTGTTATATATGTAAGCCGCATAACACCAGCTTTACTCACGTGTCCCCCTGCCCACCAGCTTATCTCTCATATACACGGCTGCCCTAAGCACCCTAGCCAGCTTTTTGCCCATCAGCTTTTCTTTAAAATCCCCCCCCCGTCCACCTTCTTTTCTCAAACATGCTCCCCTGCCAAACTGCTTTCCTATCACATGCCTCCTTGCCAACCAGATTTTTTTACACAAGCCCTCTTGCCCACAAATATTTAATAAACAGCGTAATGCTTAATGGTTGAGCAACCATTTTCTTTTTTAGTATTTGCCCACTACTTGTCTCTCCTCTGTTGCTGTCTATTAATGTATTATGTAGATGCAAAATTAAATATACTAACACTTGCAAATATATAGAAGAAGGTAATCTAAATGATCTAGATAACCTAGACCGCTCTATATTTATTTGAATTTGTCAATATATTCTGTAGGTGTAAAATTAATTATACTAACAGAAAGCAACAGAGGAGAGTCAAATAGAGGGCAAATGCTAAAAAACATAAATGGTCCCTCAACTCTTCTAGAGTAGTCCCGGCTTGGTGAGTTACAGCTCTGCTTCATTACGCATGGCTGCAATTTACAGTGATGTGTAAGGTTTGTCACTGCACTATTTTAATGCATAGACCCCATAGTAGCTCATGGGGATTTCTGAGTGTAATCCCCCCTGCCTCCCCCACCACCGTTTTCTCTATCCACATCTCCCCTAGTTTTTCCAGCCTCCCCCCCCCCATTTTCTGTAGCATCCATCCTCTCACCCCCCATTATCTGTGGCATCCCCCCATTTTCTGTAGCATCCTTTCTCCCTCCCATTTCTATAGCATCCATTCCCCCCTTTCTATAGCACTAATGCCCCCTCTTTTATAGCATCCATTCTTCCCCTCTTTCTATAGAATCCATCCCCCCCCCTTTCAATAGCATCCATTCAACCCTCCTTTCCATATCATCCATTTCCCCCCCCTTTCTATAGCATCCACCACACCATTTTCTGTAACCTCCCTTCCCCCTCTCTTTCTATAGAATTCATTCTCCAACCCTTTCTATAGCATTCACCCCACACTTTCTGTAGCCCCCCTTTCTGTAGCCTCCCACCTTTCTATAGCCTCCCCCCTTCTAGAGCATCCATCCCCCTTTCTATAGCATCTATTCCCCTCTCTTTCTATAACATCTTCCCCCCTTCTATAGCTTCCATTCTCCCCCCCTTTCTATAGCAGCCATCCCCCTTTTTCTATAGCCTCCGTTCTCCCCTTCTTTCCATATCTTCCATACCCCCCCTTTCTGTAGCCTCCCCCCCCTTTCTATAGCATCCACTCTCTCCCCTTTGTATAGCATCCACCACCCCTTTATATAGCATCCTTTCTCCCCCCTTTTTATAGCAACCCCCCATTTTCTGTAGCATCCATTCTGCCCCCCTTTCTCTGTAGCACCCCCCTGTTTTTTGTAGCCTCTTCTTTTCTGTACTCACCTTCACTTCTCCAATTTCCTTCCTTTCTCTTTTGTCTGCCTCTTGTTTGTTGCTTCTTTCTTCTGTCTTCTGCCTGAGTCCTTTCGGTTCCTCTACATGCTACCATAAGCCGGGAGCCGACAGCGGGCAGATTTTAAAATGCAGTGCTGGACTGTAGCAGCACCACATGTTTCTGCAGGAGAGCTATATTATGGTCGGGCAATCTACGCTGGATGATCGCACCGCCCGCATTAATTTAAGTAATTATTAATATTATTAATAATTATTGTCTCCCCAGCCACAGTGCCGACCCCAGAGGCCAGTGCACTAGGCAGCTGCCTAAGGCTGCCTAATGGTGGCGTCAGCCCTGCTGCCTACTTAATAGCCAAGCAGCCAATCAGGAGCATTATCCCAAGGAACAATGAAGATTTTTATTGAATTACACTATGAGGCCCATTTTTTTTCTCCTAAGGGGTCCAAAATTTTGTATTGGCTGCTTTTGTGTCCAAGTACCTGCTTACACTTGAGGTGGCACAAGAGCAACCACTGTAGTTCAACATTTTAACCCTGGTACTCACAGATGAAGGGGCCGTTCGTTTGTACCGATGCTCAGTACACAGGGCTGTTACAGAAGAGGAGGGAGGTTTTTTTTTTTACATTCTTTGGGGGAGATTCAATTCCCCAAGTTGTTCTTCAGAACAACACGGGGCGTGCATTATTACCATTACTACAGTAATTAATGCACATTATTACCGTTACTACGGTAATTTATGTGCATTATTACCGTTAGTACAGTAATTTCAACACTGATTTTTGCTCACGGCTCCCTGAGCCGCAAGCAGAAATCCATGTTAAAATTACTGTACTAACGGTAATGATGCGCACCCCGCATTGTTCTTTAGAACAACGCGGGAATTGAAGCTGCCCCCTTTTTTTAATTATTTCTTTTTCCCTGTTCTTACAGGCAAGATTGCTCAAACAGCAACTTAAATTTAACATTTTATATTCTTTAAATGAGAAAAATCGGGACAGGGATGTGTAGTGTAGCAATAACAGTGTTTCTTACGTCTTTTTTTCACTATTTTGCTCTTTAGTAAATGTACCCCTAAGTATTATCCATTGTGGTGTCCTGTCTATAAAACGATTTTTCATCCACTACTGCACATTTAGTGATTCATTCAATTAAACAATGTCCAGATCAATTCACGGCAAATGTATGTCTGCTATTAATGCATTTTGCATACAATAGTAAAATGTGAATGATACATACTATTGTTGCTCCTGCAGTTCATTGTGGGAAAATCTCCATGATTATGTCATAAGAATTGTGCCTGGATAATATCAATATCATCTATAATATTATATATTTTACATATTTTGCTCTTGAAATACTATTTTTTATTCCTAAAAAAGCAAAAATAATAATATATTTCTAAAAACAACAATATATAAAAATTATGTGCATGCACTCTTCAATGTAATGTAAAATGTATTTTTTTTCTTTTTCTCTCTTTTTCTTCCCTTTTTGATGTCTCTAGTAGGGTTGAGCGGGCTCGGATTCCCGAAATCCGAACACCCCCGAACAGTGCCGATCCGAGGCTGGATCCAAGCACTGTTCGGGGATTCCCGCCCGACGCAAAACTCAAAACGAGGCAAAACGTCATCATCCCGCCGTCAGATCTTGCGAGATCCGGATTAATATTATTCCCCGCTGCCCGCCGCCATCTTCACTCAGGCATTGGAGCTTGGATTGAAAACAGCTTTCAGACTTTTGCCTTGAAAAAGCCAAGAAGCGTTGGCGTTTTGTTTCACCTATCCTCATTGCCTCTTATTTCAATCAAGAATCGCTCCCCAGTTTTTACTAGGTAGGGTATTTCACATAACCCCAGCGATTCTTGTTACTCAGTTCGGGGGTGTTCACTGATCCTGCAGTATAAGTCCATTGGTACTGCTATATAACAAAGTTCACTGATCCTGCAGTATAAGTCCAGTGGTACTGCTAAATAACAAAGTTCACTGATCCTGCAGTATAAGTCCATTGGTACTGCTATATAACAAAGTTCACTGATCCTGCAGTATAAGTCCATTGGTACTGCTATATAACAAAGTTCACTGATCCTGCAGTAAAAGTCCATTGGTACTGCTATATAACAAAGTTCACTGATCCTGCAGTATAAGTCCAGTGGTACTGCTATATAACAAAGTTCACTGATCCTGCAGTATAAGTCCATTGGTACTGCTATATAACAAAGTTCACTGATCCTGCAGTATAAGTCCATTGGTACTGCTATATACAAAGTTCACTGATCCTGCAGTGTAAGTCCATTGGTACTGCTATATAGCAAAGTTCACTGATCCTGCAGTATAAGTCCAGTGGTTCTGCTATATAACAAAGTTCACTGATCCTGCAGTATAAGTCCAGTGGTACTGCTATATAACAAAGTTCACTGATCCTGCAGTATAAGTCCATTGGTACTGCTATATAATAAAGTTCACTGATCCTGTAGTATAAGTCCATTGGTACTGCTATATAACAAAGTTCACTGATTCTGCAGTATAAGTCCATTGGTACTGCTATATAACAAAGTTCACTGATCCTGCAGTAAAAGTCCATTGGTACTGCTATATAACAAAGTTCACTGATCCTGCAGTATAAGTCCAGTGGTACTGCTGTATAACTCCAGTCCAGTGGTACTGTCCTGTGCCGCATATAATTTTTAAAGCCTTTGCCGGGTGTGTGTGGTTTAGGGGTACGCTAAAATACAAAAGTACAAAAATTTGGAGGATAAAGTGGGGAAAGATCAAGACCCACTTCCTAATAATGCTGAAGCTGCTGCCACTAGTCATGACATAGACGATGAAATGCCATCAACGTCATCTGGCAAGCCCGATGCCCAATCTCCTAGTACAGGGCATGTAAAATCCAAAAAGCCCAAGTTCTCCAAAAATAGCAAAAAGAGAAACTTAAAATCATCTGAGGAGAAACGTAAACTTGCCAGTATGCCATTTACTACACGGAGTGGCAAGGAACGGCTTAGGCCCTGGCCCGTGTTCATGACTAGTGGTTCAGCTTCACACAACGATCTAAGCCCTCCTCCTCACCCCCCTCTAAAAAATTTAAGAGAGTTAAGCTGTCATCAAAAACACAGCAAACAACTCTGCCTTCTAAAGACATGGCATCACCAATCCCCAAGGAGAGTCCAAGGGTGTTGGTGGTTGCGAAGCCTGACCTTCCCATCACTGTACGGGAAGAGGTGGCTCCTTCCACCATTTGCAGCACGCCCTCTGCATATGCTGGAAGGATCACCCACAGTGCAGTTACAGATTTGGATAATGAAGGTGTCAATGTTGTACACCTGGAGGAGGATATTGATGTAGCTGGCGCTGAGGAGGAACTTGACGAGAAGGATGCTGATGTGGTTTTCTTAAATGAGGCACCAGGGGGGGAAACAGTTGTTGTCAATGGGATGAAAAAGCCCATCGTCATGCCTGGCCAGAAGATCAATAAATCCACCTCTTCGGTCTGGAATTATTTCTATCCCAATCCGGACAACAAATGTATTGCCATATGTACCTTATGTAAAGCTGCAATAAGCAGGGGTAAGGATCTTGGCCACCTAGGGACATCCTCCCTTATACGTCACCTGAAGAACCTTCATAAATCTGTGTTTAGTTCAGGAACTGTGGCTAGGACCGTAAGCAGTCCAGGAACACCTAAATCCCTTAGTGCCGTTGGATCCACACCAGCAACACCCTCCTCGTCAATTTCCTCCTCGATCTGGATCGGAGATAGTCCTGCAGGCCATGTCACCGGCATGACTGAGTCCTCTTCAATCCGGGATTTTTCCGGAGGATCCTGCAGCGGTACGCCTATTACTGTCGCTGCTGCTGTAGCTGCTGGTAGTCGGTCATCTTCCCAGAGGGGAAGTCGTAAGACCGCTACGTCTTTCACTAAGCAATTGACCGTACAACAGTCGTTTGCCATGAGCATGAAGTACGACAGCATTCATCCTATAGCAAAGCGGATAACTGCAGCCTTGACAGCTATGTTGGTGTTAGACGTGCATCCGGTGTCCGCCATCAGTGGAGTGGGATTTAGAAGGTTGATGGAGGTATTGTGTCCCCGGTACCAAATCCTGTCTAGATTCCACTTCACTAGGCAGGCGATACCCGGGATATACAGAGAAGTACGAAAAAGTGTCCTCAGTGCTCTGAAAAATGCGGTTGTACCCACTGTCCACTTAACCACGGACATGTGGACAAGTGGTTCAGGGCAAACTAAGGACTATATGACTGTGACAGCCCACTGGGTAGATGCATCGCCTTCCGCAGCAACAGCAGCAGCAGCATCAGTAGCAGCATCTCCGAAACGCCTGCTCGTTCCAAGGCAGGCAACGTTGTGTATCACCGATTTCAGTAAGAGGCACAACGCCGACAACCTCTTAAAGAAACTGAGGGAAATCATCTCGCAGTGGCTTACCCCACTTACACTCTCCTGGGGATTTGTGGTGTCGGACAACGCCAGTAACATTGTGCGGGCATTACATATGGGCAATTTCCAGCACGTGCCATGTTTTGCCCACACAATAAATTTGGTGGTGCAGCATTATCTTAAAAGTGACAGGGGTGTGCAGGATATGCTTGCGGTGGCCCGCAAAATTGCGGGATACTTTCACCATTCTGCCACTGCCTACCGAAGACTGGAGCACCATCAAAAAAGCCTGAACCTGCCCTGCCATAACCTCAAACAAGAGGTTGTGACGCTCTGGAACTCCACCCTCTATATGCTGCAGAGGATGGAGGAGCAGCAAAAGGCCATTCAAGCCTACACAGCCACCTACAACATAGGCAAAGGAGTGGGGATGCGCCTCAGTCAAGCGCAGTGGAGACTGATTTCCGTGTTGTGCAAGGTTCTCCAGCCGTTTGAACTTGCCACACGAGAAGTCAGTTCCGACACTGCCAGCTTGAGTCAGGTGATTCCCATGATCAGGCTGTTGCAGAAGCAGCTGGAGAAAGTGAGGGAGGAGCTGGTAAAGCATTGCGATTCCACAAAGCATGTAGCTCTTGTGGATGAAGCCCTTAGTACGCTTTGCCAGGATCCGAGGGTGGTCAGTCTTTTAAAGTCAGAGGAATACATTCAGGCCACCGTGCTCGATCCTCGGTTTAAAGCGTATGTTGTGTCTCTGTTTCCGGCGGAGACAAGTCTACAGCGGTGCAAATACCTGCTGATCAGGAGATTGTCATCTGAAGAGGACCATGACATGGCAACAGCTCCTCCTTTATTTTCTTCCACACCTGTGGCTGCGAGGAAACAGCTGAGATTTCATAAACGACCCGCTGGCGGGGATGCAGAGAACATCTGGTCCGGACTGAAGGACCTGCCAACGATTGCTGACATGTCTACTGTCGCTGCATTGGATGCTGTCACCATTGAAAAAATGGTGGAGGATTACTTTGCTGACAGCATCCAAGTAAACATGTCAGACAGTCCTTACTTGTACTGGCAGGTAAAAAAGGCAGTTTGGAAGCCCCTGTACAAACTGACTCTATTTTACCTAAGTTGACCCCCTCCAGTGTGTACTCCGAAAGAGTTTTTAGTGCAGCGGGGAACCTGGTCAGTGAGCGGCGAAGGAGGTTGCTTCCGCAAAATGTGGAGAAGATGATGTTCATCAAAATTAATTATCAATTCTTCAATGAAGACCAGCAATGGCCTCCAGAGACTACAGAGGGACCTGTGATTGTGGAGTCCAGCGGGGACGAATTGATAATGTGTGAGGATGAGGAAGTATACACTAAAGGCGGTGAGGAATCAGAGGATGAGGATGAGGACGACATCTTGCCTCAGTAGAGCCAGTTTAGTTTGTACAGGGAGAGATGAACAGCTTTTTTTGTGTGGGGGCCCAAACAAACCAATCATTTCAGCCACAGTAGTTTGGTAGGCCCTGTCGCTGAAATGATTGCTTTGATAAAGTGTGCATGTCCTTTTTCCGCAACATAAGGGTGGGTGGGAGGGCCCAAGGACAATTCCATCTTGCACCTCTTTTTTTTCTTTGCCAGCTCGTTTTGTGGGGGTCCAAATGAACCAATCATTTCAGCCACAGTTTTGTAGGCCCTGTCGCTGAAATGATTGGTTTGTTAAAGTGCGCATGTCCTATTTCACCAACATAAGGGTGGGTGGGAGGACAATTCCATCTTGCACCTCTTTTTTGGCATTATGTGCTCTTTGGGGCCTAGTTTTTCAAACTGCCATCCTGTCTGCCACTGCAGTGCCACTCTTAGATGGGCCACGTGTTACTGCCGCCCACTTGTGTCGCTTAGCTTAGTCATCCAGCTACCTCGGTGCAACCTTTTGGCTTAAAAACTATATTGTGAGGTGTTCAGAATAGACTGTAAATGAGTGAAAATGAATGTTATTGAGGTTAATAATAGCGTAGGAGTTAAAACAAACAAAAAAAAACAGGATTTTAGTAGTTTTTATGCTTTTTAAAAAAAAAATCAGAACCCAAAACCCAAAACTCAAAACCTTGAGGGGGTGTTTTGGCAAAACCCATTAGAACCCAAAACCTTAAGGTAATCAGAACCCAAAACCCAAAACCCAAAACACGAAAAGTGGCCGGTGCACATCCCTAGTCTCTAGTGCAGTTTTGAAAGCCATGTAAGGAGACCAGCCTAGTGTCTGGTATGGGGAGAATGGTGGCAGAAAGGAATGTCTGGCAAAAGGAAGGAGCAATGTGTTAGTGGCAGCATTAGTGGGAACCAGTGTGGCAGCAGAGAGGGAGGAGTGTGACAGATGGGGTGTCTGGAAGCAGGGAAGGGGAGTGTAGGAGATGTGGTTTCTGGCGGCAGGGTGGGTGAGTGTTACAGATGGAGCGCCTGGCAGCAGGGAGGGGAAGATGGTGGTAGAATGTGACTGATGGGGTGTCTGAATGCAGGGTGGGGGAGTGTGGCAGATAGGGCTGTCTGGAAGCAGGGAGGGGGAGTGTAGCAAATTAATTGTCTGGCAGCTGGGTGGAAGACTAAGTATAATGGGGTGCCTTGAAGCAGAGAAGAGGAGTGGGGTAGATGCGGTGTCTGGAAGCAGGAAAAGGGAGTGTGTCTGATGGGGTGCATGAAAATAGAGAAGGCTGATGGGGTTTCTAGAAGAAACAAAGGGGAGTTTGGCAATTTGGATTACTGAAAGCAGTGAAGGGGGAGTGGGATTAATGAGGTGCCTTGCAGCAGAGAAGGGAATTGTGGCAGATGGGGTGTTTGGCAACAGGATGGAGGTGTGTGACAGTTTGGGTGTCTGGAAGCAGGGAAGAGAGTGTCACAGTTGGTGTATCTGACATCAGGGAGGGAGAGTGTGTATATATACTGACATGACTGACAACTATAAGGGAAGAATCAGTACTGCAAATATATATAAATAAATCTGTCATCAGCAATGTTAGTCATGTTTGAGAGACATTTTTGAACCTATGAGAAAAACATTCAGCTATCAAGTTTTAACAATTTATAATAAAATATATAGCTATGTACAGAGAACCTGGCTGACAGTAGAGGTTCCATACAGTGCTTACCTCCCTACAACCCGCACCTCCCCATGCAGTAGTTAGTTTACTTTACTTACCTCGCTTATGGGACAGCTTTTCTTTCTTCTTTGCCTGGCTGCTGGCAGCTCCAACATACTCCTCAGAATCACAACTTAATTAGTGTACATCTGTAGTGCTTAAGGGTGCAGATATCAGTGCACCTCTCAGTATTGTTACAGACAGTGGACCCCACCCCCTGATGGTAAAGATTGGAGCACCCTTGTGGTGGGGCCCTCTGGGCATTTCCCCCATACTCGGTGGGCCAGTTCAACACTGTAAGTAGCATTGCTATTACCACAGTCTGGGTACATTATGTTTATTTACATTAACTGAATATGTCATGGTCAGGTATGCAATTTTGTCTAAATCTTTCTATGGCAAATTACTATCCTGCTCTGTGTTATTAACCCTACATAGCGTAGTGTCATCATCAAATATGGAGACCTAATAAAAAGATTAATCAAATATGGAGACCTAATAAAAAGATTAATAAGTACAGGGCACAATACTGGTCCCTGCGGACACTACTAATATATTTAGCCCAGTCTGAATAAAACATTTCTAACTACCCTTTGTCTTCTATCCAGGGCCGTCTCTTCCATTGGGCATGATGGGCAGGTGCCCGGGGGCCCTGCAGGCAAGGGGGGCCCGTCCAAATTTTTTTTAAATACTTACCTTGCGGTCACATCAGCGGTGATCCGGCTCCCTCCCTGGTCCCCTCTTCCATGCTGTGCTCGCAGTGAATGCTGGGCGTGATGTCACGCCCAGCATTCACTGCAACCACAGCACGGAAGAGGGCAGAAGAGACTCAGCGTCGCGGAAAAAAGAAGAGGATCGGACTTAAGGTAAGTTAAGAGGGCCCCTATATATATATATATATATATATATATATGTAAAAAAAAAGTGATTATATATATAATATCATTTTTTTTTACATACACACACACACACACACTATTTATATATATATATATTATTATTTTTTTAGGGGCCCGGTACACTGCATTGCCCGGGGGCCCATAAAGTAGTTAAGGTGGCCCTGATTCTATCCTTGAACCAGTTCTCTCATTTTGTGTACTGGTTTGTAATGTGAAACAGCATTGTATGTTTTTACAGAGTTCAAATACCACACATCAATTGCCAAACCAAGATCTACCTCCTCATAAAACTATTAGTTGTAGATCATGAACAGACCTTAAATATGATGATGACTTGTTATCAAATTATTTTCTACAATATATATCTGAACCAGTGGCGGATCCAGGGGGCATGCTGCCGACAGCTGCACACTGTGCAGGTCCGTTCAGCAGTGACAGTGTGCTGCCCGACTGCTCTGATTGTGTTTTAAACACAATCGGAGCAGCGGGACAGCACACTGCCACTGCTGAACGGACCTGCACATACTGTGCAGCCACCGGCAGCCTTAGACATCACGGAGCCTAAATCGCCCCCCCCTAAAATAGCCCCGGGTAGGACAAATGTCTAGAGCCGCCGATGATCTGAACACAATCTGTCAGAACCCCTCCAAATTTCATTCACCAATGATGTAAGATTCACAGGTCTATAATTTCAAGATTTTCACCAATCCTGTGGCACTGACCAGTTATGAAGGAGTCCATAAAAGTACGATGGATCACGGTTTTTTTTTATATGTCTTAAGCTGTTTAAGAGGTAACAGCACCTCTTTCTGTATTAGACAAGTAGAGCCTGATTCATTAAGGAAAGTAAAGCCAAAAAATGAGTAACTTTGACATTTGGCAAAGCAATGTTGCATTTCAGGGGAAGTTAAATTTAAAATTTGATTGCAGATTTATAGTTGGGGTAGGGCATGTCATAGATCAACTTTAAATTTCAGTGTACAAATAAGCTATCAAGTATTTGTGTACTACATGAAATAAACAACCAGTATTTAACTTATGTGCAAAATAATAAATTAATTTGCACCCCTTGGTTGGTTTGTACTTATTTTTGCCTTACTTTCCTTAATAAATCAGGCCCGTAGCATTTAATGGTGTACCTAGGCTACAAAACCTAATTCCTATTGCTTCTTCATCCTTTTTTAACCAATTAAAAGATCAGCTTTGTCTTTATCTTCTACAATTATTTTTCATACTTAATCATTTAGTGGTCCAGTATTATAAGTTTTAATTTTCTTGCTGTTTATGGGCTTGAAAAAATATTTCAGATTAGACATATTTTGCAATCCATTTTCAGCTTTAGTCTTTGCTAATCTAATATACTTTTAATATATGCTACATTACTTGACTTTCCATAATTAATTTTCAGTTCCTTCTAGTTTTAACAATTTAAAAGCTCATTTTATTTTCCCTATTACCTCCAATATTTTTATTTGACCACACTGATTGCATGCATTTCTAAAAATGCTATTGCCATATGGTATGTACCTGCAGCGGTATTTATAATATTATTTTTTTTTAAATCCCATTTGGTGCCCTTATAATAGTAAAAGCAGTTGACAAGAATTAATGCTTAAACTTTGTCCTTCTAAAGTTCATAGTTGTTGTTACCATATTGCCTTTATTTCTTCTGTTTGGCATTTATGACAAGACGATTTAAGGAGAAAAGAAATATGTTATCATTCATAAGTCTAGTGCATCCCAGATGCTGACATCGGCTAATTCCGGATATCCCTTTATGTAAGTGTGGAATTGGAGTGGTTATTACTCACGTGGTGATTATACTAACCATAGAACCACCTACTTTGATATCTATTAGTGCAGGGAATTCCCATATGTGAAACAGATTACACTAAGATGTGTTTTTTTTATTTCTTTTTTATGTGTATGGAATCCCATGAATGAGCTTTATTGATATATTCCTTTGAATATTTGGAAGAAAGAAAGGACATATTATATAATATGTACTTTAGAATTTCAACATTCAACATACTATTCTTAACCATTCCCAAGGAGAGGATCACTGTTCTAATTTGGGACTTATGGACTACATGTTTTAAACATCTATTGAGGTCCATTTCATTTGTTATAAGAAAATTGATTGGTATTTTTTTGATAGCGCCGTTCCTATTGTCCATATTGTGTGTGATTTATATGTTTATATACCTGGGTGGAATGTATGTAGGATTATAGGTGGCTGCTGTTTATAGTCAGCGCTGACTTAACCCCATTCTATTGTACATTTAATAACATTGTTTATGACTATTACCATCTACCAACTGCTCGCAAAGGTAGTTCTGGTTTCACCTAAGAAATATAATTCTTATTTTCTCTTAAATCCACAGGAGCAATTTATATAATAACTATAATATATCTTCATTTAAAATGTTTTGTATTCTTAATTTACATTGTAATTGCAAAACTTATATATATTATAAAACAGTAGAGAGTGTATATTATACAAAGTCAACAGGTTTTACTATGTCCTATTAACATGGGTGGTATAGCATAGATATCCATACAATACATTACATTCATTGCCTTTTTTTATAAATATACAAGTTATTGTGTGTGTATTTTGATCACCCATTGTAAGGGTGTGTGTGTGCCAGCTTCACCTATTGTCTAAAGGTTTGTGTATTGTGTGTGTGGGTGGAGGGAAGGGAGGGGAAAGTGAGAGACACAATCTCAGACTAGACTCCATTTTAAGCATTCGAAACACAATTCACTCCTCCATTCATTTCACAACATATTACGCTATAAAACTTCTATTTATCGCACATATAAACTTCTACCATTTATCTCACATATAAACACATATAAACTCCTAGCATCACAGTAAAGACATTATTTACCTCACACAGGACAATGGCAGCTATCTTGCAAGCATGGAAACTTCTAGATCAACCTTCATTTTCTCCATTGTCTGAAACTCAGCCTGGTCTAAACACATTGTATATCACCTTGCTGCCATATTAACTAATTCAGTATATCTAGGAATAAATGGAAATATTTCAAAATTTACATACAAACCACTTTGCCATTCCACAATCCACTCCAAACATCATAGGAACTGCAGGACTCACATTTTAAACCAAAGACAAACAAACTCTAGTTATTTCATTCAAACACCATAATCACTGTGTCTCATAAATTGAATGTACAGCACGGTCCCACTAATGCATAGCACTGCAGGAGCTAACACAATGTCAGCCATCTTACCACTACATCCAGCCGCACTGCTCAACCACAGTGCCACCTCAAATGTATGAAAATCCTATCCTTGAAATCTTAATCCACAGTCATATATTAATCTTCAATCTCCATCAAAGCTACAACATAACATTGTTTTACAAAACCTAATAAACAGCAGTTACACATTATAACTATATTCCATTCAAATATAGTTATACTACGACAAAGTCCCTCATCTCAGCCATATTTTAACATCTGCAAACCAAGTACAAATGATCACAAAACTATATATGGGCCTGATTCATTAAGGAAAGTAAAGCCAAAAAAAAGTAACTTTGCACCTTGACAAAACCATGTTGCATTGAAGAGGAATGTAAGTTTAAAATGTGATGGCAGATTTATAGTTGAGGTAGGGCTTGTCGTAGATCAACTTTATATTTCAGTGTAAAAATAATGCTCTCAACTATTTGTGTGATGCATGAAAAAACAGCCAGTATTTAACTTATGTGCAAATTAATAAACTAATTTGCACCCGTTGCATTGTAACGTGGTTTGCCCAGGATAAACTATACTCCTTCATTCCATTCACACTCCATTATAAATCAATTTTTCATATTAGCCAGCCTCTACTATAAATTGCCTTCCTGGCCACTTCATAAATACACAAACCTCCATTCCATTCAACTTACAGTATCCAGCAGTTGGGAGCTGTGTCCTACCATGACAGCGAAAGAAAGACCTTAGTGCTCTTTGCTACATAAGATAATACCTTTCTTCTGGGTAGAGTTAACCTTCCACAGGAAGTAGCTTACAGCATTTGAAGTGCAAAATGAGTTGCTTCCTAGGTTTTCACACAACCTCCACTAGCCTCATGCTTGCAGTGGGGGAGGGAAATAACCCTTGTTTACCAAAGTAATTCAAGCATAATTGCTAATATATTATAAAATGGAATATAAAATAATAGATTACATATATAATCGTCTTCAGCTACCTAAAGCTCAACATGTCCAAAATGGAGCATATCATCTTCCCTCCTCCCAGTGGCAATACCCTTTTCTATTCTTCCTCACAGTTGATAACATCACACTATCTGCAGTTTCCCATGTCTGCTGCCTTGGTGTTATCCTCGACTCCCCCTTCAACTTTACTCCACATATCCAGTCCCTTCAGCTGTCATGTCACCTCCTGCTTTTGTCAGAATGTGTCCATTTATCATTCTGGATGTTAGCAAAACCATTTTCTCAGTATTTCTCACAATGACTACTGCAAGCATCTACTATCAAACCTTTCCTGTACCTTTGTATCCATCTCTCCTACATTTAGCATCAACACTGATCTTCCTCTCTCACCATTTTACCATGAAAATGTCTACACTGGCTCCTCATTACGTTCAGAATCCAATTCAAGTTATTCACCCTCAACTTTGAAGCCCTCACCAACATCTCTCTCTAATACTTCACTGACTCCATCAAAAAATACTCTCCCTCTTGCCTTCTTAGATATGCCTGACCTATGACACAACTCCTTTCTTATACTTATAAACACTTCTAACTCCCATCTCTAAGACTTTTCCAGTGCTGCTCCCAAAATATGGAACTCCCTACTCTACCTGACGAGACTCTGCCTGAACCTTCAATCTCCCAAGTCCTCTCTAAAAACCCACCCCTCCACGATAATCAATCCTACCCCCAACTGACACAACCTTCTCTACCCTCTGTATCTCCTTCATCAATCTTGTATGTAGTTGTTCGGTTGTTATGTGTGGGCCTATCCAATTGAGCGTACTCAGTGGTGTGGAGGGAACAATTGATACATAAAGCATTTTGCATTATTATTATTATTATTATTATTATTATTATCTACATTATTAATAATAATAATAATAATAAAGCAGAATAACTATTGTAGCTCCTGATGAGGAAAGTGCTTGTGGCTTCTTTATGGCAGGAGTTTTGTTATTAGCGATTAATATTAAAGCAGCTATTAGCGACGGGCTACTGGTGGTGTGGGATAGATGGAATGAGGAGACATCTGCTGACTACCCTGACCTTCCTTCCCATTACATTACCCAAACCTCCTTCTTGTTCTGGTTCTGGAGAAAGCTTTTGTGCTGGATGGGCACTCTTGTGGTTATCTGCCAGCTCGGTGTAGGTGTGCTCCTGACAAATTTGTTTGGCATCATGCTCACTGCTGTACACAGAACCAGGACACTTGTTCCCCATTTATGCAGAAGTTGTGGTTGCAGCTGCTGCAAACAAGGAGTTGACGGGGATCATCGAGGGAGCAACAAATATGGTAACAGCAATGACACTTGAACTTACTTTGTCTAGCAGCTGAACTGAGACACAAAACAACCCAGTGGCTGATCCAGGGGGGGGCGATCGGGGCGATCGCCCCCCTTAGCAGGGGCTTGCTGCCGGCAGCTGCACACTATGTGCAGGTCCGTTTGCAGTGACAGGCAGGGACAGTGTGCTGCCCGGCTGCTCTGATTGTGTTTTAAACACAATCAGAGCATCCGGGGAGCACACTGTCTCTGTCTGTCACTGCTGAACGGACCTGCACATAGTGTGCAGCCGCAGATGTCAAAAAGGGGGCGGGGCCTAAATCGCCCCCCCCTACATCGCCCCGGGTACAAATATTCTCTAGATCCGCCCCTGAAACAACCTCAGCACTACTCGATAATTCCCCACTGTCTTAACAATTCTTTAACTGTTTTATAACTGGGGTACGATGATTATGTAAGAGGTAAGGCACAGAGATGATCTAAAGTGCAGCTATCTCTAACTGTCATCTCCATGACAAATAAAAGATAAGGATAATGATATTTGATGTGATTTTGGGACAAGGACATGAAAACTGAAAATGGTAAAAATCTCTAAAATGTGTGTAACTGAATATATATATGTGAGCCATATGTTTAAGCTCAATAAATATGCCGCTTCAGTGTACAAAGAGCTGATAAACAGGACACATATTTCTATCACAGTACATGCCACTGAACATTTGTGTCTCAAAATGTGTATCCTCTTTGGATAAGCAGAACAGAGATAATAAAAGCTGCAAATTTAATGATTCAACTGCAGCCAACAATGCGAAACAGGAACCAATCCAGCATTGTGGTGAGAGGATTTTCCTTGTTACTAGAAAAATCCTTTATTCCAAAAATCTGCGGTCAGGTAAAAGTGAGCAAGGAACAGGAATTAGATGTGTTATGATCACTTATCAGCAGTATGAGTTACATATTGATAAAATGATAAATGATCAAACACCAACTTTTTATTTATAAGGTGACACCAAATGCTCATGAAACTAAATTAATTTGCATGATATAAAGCACATGTGAAATATAATTTGTATAAACCAATAGACACTTAAATCTGACATGATTTTTGGAATTGGGTAGAGGACGTATCCAGCTTTTGGTGGGGGCTTGGACACTTCACAGTTTTTCTGTGCTTTATGTGTTTGTGTAGCATGGCAAAATTGCACAGCACAGCAGCTGCGAGTGGGGCATAGCTTCCAACATTCTCAGCAGTCTGCATTTATTGGGCATTCACTCAGCACAAGTCCAATGTCTTATTATTTTATTACTGTAATGATTTAATACTTAAATAAGACTCAGAAACAGTATTTTAGGAGAAAATGTAAATATTGAAATGATTAAGGGGTGGTTCTAAGGTGATAGGAGTCAGGACTTTGAAGTGATGCTTTTACTTTTGCTGGCATATGTATTCTCATCAGGCACCATAATTTTGTAAATGGTTGCCCTGAGCATCTGTATAGTAGTGCTATATGTGCTAGTTGGACAAACAGGGACACTTGCATCATGAACCTTAGATATTTTCTTAATTCTTTACATACAGTTGATTCTATTTTACATATGGCCACATTTGATATAAAATTGCGCCCATATAAAGAAAATTGAATTCAAACTCATAATCAAGTAACATGGAAATATTTGAATCCACAGAATGGTTCTTAGTTAGGTAGCAATAAAATAGTGTTATATTATTTAATATCTAAGGGGTAAATTTATCAAGCAGCTGGTTTGAAAAAGTGGATATGTTGCCTATACCAACCAATAAGATTCTAGATATCCTTTATTTAGTACATTCTACAAAATGACCGCTGGAATCTGATTGGTTGCTATAGGCAACATCTCCACTATTTTTAAACCGGCAGCTTGACAAATTTACCCCTAGGACCTTATCCCCTCACTTTTCTTTTCCTTTTATTTTAGACTTTTAACTTCTACATCCCTTAATCTAATGAAGAAATAAAATAAAAGTGTGTGAGGAATCTGGAACAAAAAAACAGGATTTTTGTACTTACGTTAAATCATTTATCTAATTCCATTGGTGGACACTGCAACCATGGTATATAAAAGCTGGGACAGGAGATAGGCACTTTATTTGAATTATCAAAAAACACAAAATCTGAAAGCGCCTCTCCATCAATATCCACTCCAGTCAGGGAACCTCAGTATTACTATGCCCCAAAAGATATGGAAGACAATACCAAACAACAAGAACAATTTTCCTATTTGGAAACATATAAAATAGCAATATTAAATAATAGAAAAGTGTAAGGGAGGGAGTTTGGGTGCTGTTTTACATTTTTGGATGCTTTATATCTCTATCTATCTGGTACGGATTTCTGTATGTCTGTGTCCTGGATTGTCTTGGAGATTTCACATTTTCTGTACATTTTAACAATGTTTTAATGTGAGTTGAATAAAAGCATAGTATTTTGCTTCACTTTTATCTATGGTATAACACTATGTGTATGTATCTTTTTTCCTCCTTGCATGTTGGATGGAGAATACTTCATTAAATACCTGGAGTGAGGAATTTGAAGGTGGAAAGCTACAGCACCAGTTACAAACATACACATTTCAGTAATAAAGTGGATTCCTGTTCTGAATTATTTTCGTTTGCTGCTGCCGGTGGGAGATTTTCTCCTACAAAGTGGGAGTTAATAGGCAGGACTACGGTACTGTGAGTAGCATTAAGACTTATAAATGACTAATATATCTATAGGATCCATTTATGCCATTCTTCCAGTGTGGAACTGAAACAGAGAAAAGACATTTTTTTTGTGAATTTTTTTTGCTATATATGTAGATTTCTGTGCCATTGTGTGAATGTGCGCCTATTTTTCCTTCTCTTTTTTGGGTATTAATTTTACTTTTATCTAGATAAAGACAAATGGTTTATATACTTTTCTATGTATATTAATGTATTCTATTTATTATTTTACAATAGAATTAATATGTTTTTGATGGAATTTTTACTTGGGTTTAAATGTTTATTTATTTTTACTTTATATTACATGGATTTATGGTTACTAGCTGTATATATAATTGTGTTTTCTTCTGTTTCTAATGGGACCGCTGAGGGATTAATTGAGCTGTTCAAAAGATTGTGCTTCTGTCTCTCCTGAATCACCATTCAATTGCCACAGCTGTTTAATTAATTAGTTGATTTGTTAGGCTACATATATATGGTTCATAGAAAAACTGAGTCATTGTGATATCCTTCTGAAGAAGTTACCTTGTATAACATACTTGCTGACTTTGTGACTCTGTTCTCTGGGAGATCCTGGAGGGCAGGTTATGTGACAGGGGTAGGAGGGAGCGTGGTGACGTCTTTGCAGCACCATAGCTCCGCCCCCACTACAAAATGCCGAAAATCACAGCATTGAATAACATGGGTGGAGCTTAATGATGCGATTAAACCCTTCCCCCTATATTCAATGCCGTGAATTTTGGCATTTTTTAGGATCCGGGAGGTTTTCCTACTTTTCCAGGAGTCCGGGAGGACTCCCCGACATTTGGGAGCCTCCCGGAAATTCCAGGAGAGTAGGCAAGTATGTTGTACAATAAAACACATTAGGAAACTATATGAATTGGCACATATGAGCCTGCATATATGTTATGTATGTACTGTTTTCCCCACTGTACGGTGCTGTGGAGCACTGTACATTTGACAGTTTGTTTACCAAGTCCTTCAATCCACCATTACCAGTAAGTCCAGAGGTGTTGCAAATCCTTATTATGCGATTGCCAAATGCTAATTTAGGGACAACAGATTCAAATTGACTATTTCTATTTTGTTGGTATTTACTAATGAATCATTGTTTACCACCTGGTAACAGTGTATTAGTAGTTTAAGTACAGAAATATCCTCCGTGGTTACGGATGAAATATTTGTATCAAATGTGTTGGTTGCAATGAGATTATTGGTACTGAGACCACAGCAGGTTTTTAGATAATATTATTGGTTACATATGTGCATGATTTATCAAATTTAAATTAGTATGTTTTATTATTTGGGAGTTATATTATGTATATGATTGTGGAATTTATTAAAACATTGTTGACATTTGTATTGGAGATTTGTTAGAGACTTTGCTATTAACATTCAGGCTGATATTGAAGTATTAGCGCTGCATTTTTTTCCTTTCTACGTTTTATTTATTTTTGGAGGATTGCAGCCTCTTGTTTATAGTTGCTTTACCATTGTACTTGATTTTGATTAATATATTTATTAACATTGTGCACTATTGTCAAAAGGGTTTTTCTATTTTCTTGCTACTAGCATCTGTAGCTAGAGAATCGTGTCCTCTGGCAAGAACATTTTTTGTAATTTGGTATCAAACAGCAGTCCTAAGAATATAATTTTTTGGGACGGAACTAAGTTCGATTTCTGATAATTTATTATCTATCCATATAACTCTAATGTCTGGGTTGCCACCTGCAGGTTTGTTTGGAGAAGTAACAAGGCTTCCGCTTTGATTAGCAGGTCATCCAGATACAGAACAACTGTCACTCATTTGGAACTCAGGAAAGCTGCGATTAGTGGCATCATTTTTATAAATGCTTTTGGTGTTGCCAGTTGTCTGGGTAGAACTCGAAGCTGATAATGTTGAAATTTTACTTCAAGTATGTGTAGACACAGAGGAATCTCCCAGATTAGGACATATAGATATACGCCTTTGATGTCCATGGAAACTAGAAACTTGTCCTGTTCCATACCATTGTTTGCTGACCTTAAAGACTCTTTAACCTGTCCACTCAAGGCTGGCTGTTTAGGTATTTCAAATTTAAGATGGGTCGAAAAGGTCATGTCTGTTTGGTATAAGACCCTTAGCCTTTTGTTCTTCCAGAACTAGGATCACCACTCCAGAGGAAATTAAAGATTGGACTGTATCCTTGAAAGCCTATCTCTTCGTCTTGTCTCCTCAAAGTTGGTGAAACACTGTTTAGGCGGGAATATCAGGAGGTCAGGTCTAAGATGTATTTCCACATGATCCCACATGGAGCCTCTGTATTAACCTCAAAACTGAAAAGAGCAGAATGAGGGTGTGAGGATCATGCGTCCGGGTGAGTTCATTCATAGATCACCTAGGCCTATTGTTGCAAGCAATTCCCTAGTAGCACAGCATAGGCACGTGATGGAAGTGCAGTTCCTAGTCACCACACAAGATAAAGTCACAGACTCATAAAACATAGTTTATCAAACACTGATTATTTCCACGGTCATGAAGCTAATGGGGAAATGGATTAGGGCAGTAACTCACTGGTGATTGATGGTAATATGACCAGCTAACCCTGGAGTGTCCTCCCCCCTGCTGACTGGTGACCGTTGGTTCCTTGTGTGAGGGTGTCTAGGGCCAGAGTACTAGAGGACAAAGTGGATGATATTTGAGATTGTTTACTCTCCTTATTTAGCGCAGACCCCTTGTCCTGTCTTATCTTTGATTAACTCTTCCACCTGGCAACATATAAGTGTAAATCCTTCTAACACACAATCAATAACCTAAATTATGCCGGAAATACAATTGCATATTTTAGCACATGCATGTGAACAAAAGTATAATAAATTAACACAGCCCGATGAGAACAATTCAATAGGCAGAACAAGGCAAGGGAACACAAATGTTCTTATATCTTATATGCTTATTTACAAGTTCACAGCATGGGTTTTCACAGAGGGCTCTTAGGTTTGGCCACATTAACAGGGTGGAAAGATCTATTTCCCCTTGATTGATGATTTTGTACAATTCAGGCCTAAACCCCGGATACTGCCCTAAAAAGGAAGCAATTGAAGAGTTCTTTTTGATTCTCCCTCCATTTACCAAACTCTAAGTACATGCCTGTATACCCAAATACTGGCTTCAACAAGAACCACATGTAGGAGCAGGCGGCTGAGTCACTTCCGGGACCGTGTCCCGGCATCCGGGCTAGCCGGGCACGTGTGCACAACAAGTTAATTAATTAGGGGCCTATTAGTGCGTTCCCCTCCCCTAAACACTATTGGCCAGCTTCTGTATTTAAGACAGGGAGGGCTTAGCCTCCCTGCTGGTTATAGCTTCTGGATTCCTGTTTGCTGAACTGCTTTTGTGTACTGTGTGCCCTGTTATTCTCTGGATTGACCCTTCATTGTGACCCTTGGTTCGTAACTTGGACTCTGCTTGTTTGCTGATTGCCCTGACCTCTGCACCTGTTTCCTGGATATTCTTGTTTGCCACCAACCCTGACCTTATTGCTTATCCCTGACCATCCTCTCTGCTTCGGACCCTTGACCTAGACCTGCCTTTGGACTTCTCACTAGTTTTCGGATGGACTCCTCCTATCTGTCCGCTGTGGTGTTTCTCATAAACTTACACTACATTAGTAAAGGGGCATCCGAGTATCTTCAAGCTCTAAGGAAAAGGTGGCTGCTAAAGACGAAGACTTCTGCAACTGGCTCTGTAAGTTTATGACAAGACCCGCCAGTAGGGTAGCATTATCTAAATATTCAGATGCCTCCCAAATATGGTCTGCCAGGGGTAAGAATTCTGATCTTGGCCTGCAAGACTGTTATACCTCAGAGACCTGATTTTGTTCCTTTGCTTTATTGGCCCATGTAGGAGCCAGCACGTGTCTAAGTGAGGCTCCCACAGCAACATATACACTGCAAAATTGCTTTGCATTTCCTACACATGGCATCCTTAAGTGATACTGCATTAGGAACATAAATGGTAGTAGTCTTGGATAAACACTCACATTTAATCATATCCTTGCTAGGTAGTAAATAGAGAGTTTGCAATCTGCATGAAATTTGAAAATTCCTTATTAAGTCTGGTTCAAACATCACTTAGTAAATCTACTAATTGGGGAGATTAAAGAAAATAAAGGAAATAAATGGATTATTCATTTTCGTTTTGAAAAGAGAAAAATCAGAAATGTGAAGTTCTTCACAGTCCTGAATATTAAGGGCTTGTTTTTGCAGTTCTCATTAAATCTTCTACCCCCTGCTTTTTGGATTGGTCCTCCTAAAAAACCTGAATGATCTTCAAGATATGAATCCTTCAACAATCCGCCCTTCTCCTGAAAGGAAAACTTGAAATCAGATTCTTCAGAGGACTGAAAAACAGCGGAACCCTTTCTTTTGTGGGTTTGGAAGCAGCAGTAGATTGCAAAACTCTTCAATGGGGAAGAAACACACACCAGGCCCTGTAGTTGTCTAGCCTGACTCCTAAGCTGGTACAACGCTATCTAAAGAGCTGTGGTTATGAACCCTCTAAAGGAGAAGATTGAGTCAAGTGGAGTTAGTTGAGGAAGACTGATCACCTCACCTACCTCCTTAGGGCAAGCAGCGAGTGGGGTAAGCTCCACAATAGACTGGTCTAGTGTCTTAGCCCAAGCTGATTCTGTCATCTCCATCCTCAGCCTCACATGTTGCACACTAGGAGGCCAGATCAGGCCATCTGATTGGTAGTTTAGCCTGACATTTGGAGCAAGTAAAATACATTACAGATTTTCCCCCACTGGGCTTAGCTCTTGAACTGCTCCCTTTGTTAACCTTTCTGTCATGTCAGACAAAGTGAGGGACAGCTCCAGTGTAAAATCTAATGGAAAGAAAGGACATTCAATTAAGAAAGATTTGATGAAATTGTTGTAATACATAATCTAAATAGGGGGAAAGTGTATCTACAGACAAAAAAAGCTTTGTGAAATTACTGTAGTGTACAATCTAATATAAGAAATGCGTTTACAGAAAATGATAGACCCCTAAAGGTACAGTGATAACAAAAATGTCCTACTAGCTGTGCAAACAACACAGATATAGAGGAAAAAATCCTAGTGGGGATATAAAAGAGGAGACTGCTGAGGTGACAGCATGAGACTGTAACAAGTGTTTGTTTTCTCTGAGAGGTAAAGCCCGCCAAGGAGGTACCTCACTCATCCCTGCAGGCTCCGATAGCCTGCTAGCCACTGCAAACTCCTCTACCCACACAACGGGAGAAGTGAGATTACTGCCATGAAGCCATGACACCTCAGATGTGACTGAAGGTGCTAACGACATTGGGTCCCTCCAGGTTTCCCTATCAGAGGTATCCGAGATATGAATGGGGATCTGGCAGTGAGAAGTGCCGAAAAAGGCCTCTCATCTGGTTAGGCATCAATGCGCAGAGAGCACTGTTGAATAAATACAAATGAAAACTAAATAAAAACCATCTATAATGCTTGTAGAAATAACAGTGCCAAAGGCAGCTATGTGCTAAGATGCCCATATTCCTTAGTTTAAACTGAGGTTCCATGATTGGAAGGGAGAGCAAGGGGAAGACCTTTCAGAATTTGTGCAGTATCCAAATAAAGTGACTAACTCCTGGACCAGCTTATGCCCCATGATTGCAGTGCCCCCCAATTGAATAAAGGTGAAAGAAGGTCATAAGCCTTTTCTTACCTACTGCTGTTGTAATGCCCCTTAAGATGTGCGCTGGTTAGTGGAAGAAGTATAGCAATCAAACTCAGGTTTCTCAGGATATAAGTGGTTAATTGTGTTTCCAAAAAGCAGTTTCATTCTGAAGGTACCCCTCTTCACAATATATAACAATGAAATTAATGAAAAAAATGATTCAGTGCTAATCTTCAACACAGTATGTTGCAATATTGTAGTTCTTAATATAGGGGTGAATATGAAAATGAGGTAGTGGGAATAACTGGATACTAGATATAATATATCACAATCAGGTTGTTGAAATAATTTGTTAACCATTTATATGACTTCATTTAATGTAGCTTCAATCCAACTACATCTATTACTATATGAACTGTGCATATAAAGAAAACACAAAACCAAGTTCATTTGATGCAGCAAGAATTAACAATAAAGATTAGACGGATGTGTCCAAATTTATGATGCTAATATGTCTCATTAGGTATTGTCCATGTATTACAGAACCAAGTCCCTTTGTCTGAAATATGTCTCTGATGAGCACCTTAATGAAATGTAGATCTAGAATAGGAAACTGAGTACCTTATATCCTCCTTAATTGGCTTGTTAATTTGTCATTTTATCTGAGTTTCCTAAAGTGCTCTTGGGCTGCTGAATCTTCTTCATATCTATTCTGCTTAATGAACTGTGCTATATAGGAGAGATCACTGATATTCTACCCCAGGGATGGGGATTGCTAGTGTAGGGAACAGAGGATGTAAAAATGAACCCATCCAATCATGGGGGAACATGAGGTGTTGTGTTAGACCCAGGGAAACCAAGAAGAATCTGGGGGCCCCGGTACAGCACATTTTTGCCCACCTCCCACATTCATAGGCGAACTGGAAGAGGCCTGTATGCCGCCGCACAGCGGCAACTCTGTTGGGGTGTGGCTACATAATTTTGTGGGTGTGGTCAACATGAAGCATGGCTGAGCTTCTTTAAACATGACCTAATGGGTGAGATTCAATTGCTGGTGATGTGGCATGCAGACATTGCGGTAGAAATCTCTGCACATTGAGCAAATCTCCGCCACAAAGTGTCTCCTGGGCGTTTCGGAGAGACTTCACGGCTAATTGCATTCCCCCCCCATTATGTATTAAAATGTTGTTGATCTCACCTACCTTTTATTGCAGCTTTCACACCCTGGTACTGGATTATTGCATGGATCCTGGAATGTTGGGATCTGTTGGAAAATGTAAATATGGAAAACCGAGCAATAAGTGACCATATATAACACAGATCACGCAGTATATAATACATACATTATAATAAAATTTTACATTTATCAGACACTCCCTAGCCACACCACGCACCCCTCAGCAACATCATGCCACCCCCTGCCACATCACACCATGCCACCCCAGAGCAGCATCACGCCACCACCCAGTCAAATCACGTCACCCCACAGTCACATTATCACGCCACCCCCAGCCACTGTACTTACCTATGCTGTCAGCTGCCCCACCCCTCATGCACCACCTGCTGGAACAAAATGTTTTTATTAAAACTAAATTAGCTCCAGTGGGGGCCCAGTAATTTGTACCCGCTCATCACATCTCAGTGCCCCTGGTTAGACGAAAGGGAGACATGAGTAATAGAGGATAGAGGAAAATTCCCACCGCAAGATAGGTGTGTGGTATGTGACGGAAAAATCAATTGACAGTTGACAGTATGTGATCCTCGCAGGTGAAGACAGAGAAGAAAGTGCAGAGGTTGAAACTCGAGTAGTTTAACATTCCACCCTGACAAAGATCCAGGGAGTTTGGGCTAGTTTGAGTAGTGTCTGTGTCAAGTCCATGCCCATTAGGATAGTCTTGACCCCAGGGCTGAACTGGCCATCGGGCTCTTCTGGCAAATGTCAGAAGGGCCGATGGCTAGTTGGGCCGATCCAGTGGGGCAGGATGCCCGCCCGAGCAGCGCAGCTCACTGAGCGCTGCTCGGTGGACAGTTTCAATGTGATGTGATTTTAATCACATGGGACGGCACCTGTCACATGGTGCGCGTCCCATGTGATTACTGGCCGCACATCACATTGAAACTGTCCGCCGAGCAGCGAGGTAACAAGGTAAGTGTGTCTCTCACTGGGGTGTGGGGGGGGGCTGGCTGTGTGTCTCTCACTGGCAGGGGGGCTGGCTGCGTGTCTCTCACTGGGGGGCTGGCTGTGTGTCTCTCACTGGGGGGGCTGGCTGTGTTTCTCTCACTGGGGGGCTGGCTGTGTGTCTCTCACTGACAGGGAGGGCTGGCTGTGTGTCTCTCACTGGGGGGGCTGGTGCTGTGTCTCTCACTGGGGGGGCTGGCTGTGTCTCTCACTGGGGGGGCTGGCTGTGTCTCTCACTGGGGGGGCTGGCTGTGTCTCTCACTGGGGGGGCTGGCTATGTTTCTAACTGGGGGGTGGGCTGTGTCTCACTGGGGGGGCTGTGTCTCACTGGGGGGCTGTGTGTCTAGCTGGCAATTGTGTGTGTATCAGTACATTGTGTGGGGCCTGGACCTATATATATATATATATATAGTGTGTGTGTGTGTGGCCATGTATATATTGTGTGTGTGGGGTCATGTATATATTGTGTGTGTGTGTGTGTGTTTGTGTGTGAAGCCATGTATATATTGTGTGTGTGTGTGGGGCCATGTATATATTGTGTGTGTGTGGCCATGAATATATTGTGTGTGTGTGGGGGGGCCATGTATATATTGTGTGTGTGTGTGTGTGTGTGGCCATGTAGTATATATTGTGTGTGGGGGGGGCATGTATATATATTGTGTGTGTGTGTGTGTGTGTGTGTGTGTGTGTGTGTGTGTGTGTGTGTGTGTGTGTGTGCACGTGCAGTATTTTAATATAATATGTGAGGGAAGGGAGGATCTTAATATAGTGTGGGAGGTAGGCTATTTAATGGTGGAGAGTAGGTGGGGGCTAATTATTTAAGGTGAGGTGAAGGAACCTTTAATTTCATGCTGGGGTGGTTTAGGGCTATCAATTGAATATATTGCTGATTTTGGAGAGGAGGGCTATTTATTAAATGTGAATATGAATTATTTATTGCTGAGGATGGTTGTGGAAAATGGCTATATTTATTAAACTTTAATGCTATTTAATTTATTGCTGGGACTGTCTGCAGGGAGGGAAATATGTTTTGAGTAAATGGGTATATTGTTAATTTAATGTTGGGGCTGGTTGGAGGGAAATAGGTCTACTTATTAAATGTGAATATTATTATTGTGGGGACTGGAGGGAGGCATAAAACGTGAGTGCTATTGTTTTAACACCGGGAGTTGGTTGGAGTTTTCTAAATCTCATGTACCCGATTTTTTTCAAAATAGGGCCTCCAATATTCCAGGATCAAGACAAGAAAGAACTGAGCTAAAGAAACCAGGTGCTACAAGTGGTGAAAGTGACCAAGACAGGTAGGAGAGAGCAGGACAGTCCTGAATCTGGTGGGGCAGTCCTGAATTTGGGTGACTGTCTCACTTAGTCAGGATTTGGTTTGACTGCAAGGACAGTTGGGAGGTATGTCCTGCTTCACAACGTACTGCTTGTGAAGGTAGAGCTGTGTGCTTATAACAGTAGTGCACACAGTATTGCCTGTGTATTTGTCTAAAATGATAACCATGTTAAATAATAGGGGCCCTGCTGTCTTAAATACCCTGGGCCCCCTGAGCCTTAATCCAGCTCTGGTTAGGGGAAGAGAACTGATAGCTGCTCTCAGTTCCCGGACAGGACACAGCCTGCAGAGCAAGCCGAGGAGCTCTAAGTATCACAAGATTTGATAATCTCGTGAGACAAAGAGCTTCCCTGCTCACTCTACAGGAAGTTCCCACCCTTATGGATGTCAGCAGCACCAGAAGGATCCCCAGTGGGCTGGGTATGACGTGATATGGCTGGGAGGGCGTGATAAATGTAATGTTTTATTATAATGTATGTATAAATGCCCCATGTTGGCCACACCCACAACACAATGTGGTCACGCTCTTTTCAGCACACAGTTTATACACAGGTATAATAGCAAGAGCTATACGGAGCTGCAGAGATAACGGGCCTGATTCATTAAGGAAAGTAAAGCCAAAAAATTTTATAATTTTGCACCTTGGCAAAACCATGTTGCATTGAAGGAGAGGTAAATTTAAAATGTGATGGCAGATTTATAGTTGGGTTAGGGAGTGTTCTAGACCAACTTTAAATTTCAGTGTACAAATAAGCTATCAAGTATTTATGTGCTACATGAAAAAAACAGACAGTATTTAACTTATGTGCAAATTAAAAAGCTAATTTGCATTGTAACATGGGTTTGTCCCAGAGAAAACTCATTTTTTGCCTTACTATTCTCCATGAATCAGGCCCAATGAGTGCATTTACAGGCATTCTGAGTCAATGCATTGAAAGGTTAAGACTCTGAAGCCAATAGAGCCCGGGTACCTGTGCCTGTAATATATGTAATATTACTGTCTACAGAAAAAGGGCACTTGACTACTGTAGTGATAATCTGATGTCAGAGGATCAGCACAGCAGCTAAAGAGGGCAATGCAGAGGACAAAAGTGAGAGTGATAATCCCCAAGTTTTTGGGTTACAGCTCTTGTGCAATATCTAAGGGATACTGTTTATTAACAACTGTGAACTATATTGGTGCAATTTTTATGGGTAACTCTCAACCTGATTTTCAAACTTACAACAGCCCTTTTCTTATTTTAACTCACGGAGCCCAGTGAGCTAGTATGGTGGAATGCTGAGCAGAAGGTAGATGCTCTGCCAACTAGCACTCCCACCTTTACACTAGAACATGCCTCATTGTTAATAATTTGTAATGCAAGTTGGTTAAAATCTCTTTTTACATGTTGGACATATAAAAAAAGCCATAGTACTCCATCAGATGTAGGGATGCACAACCTTCTCGTTTATAAAATTATGAAAAGTATTTTAGATCATTCCAGTATTAGTTATTGACTAACAGGTACCTGACAGCAAATCACAACTACAAAATGTGAAGCTGTCTGCTAAAAGCTGTTCAATCAATCAGCACATAAGTTTCCATGGCAACTGCATTTTTAGACCATTCAATAAAAATAAGCTCAAATCTATAATTCTAGTGAAATTTTATACTTTTTTCAGGAATGAAGAATCACGAAAAGCAGCATAGATTTATTATATACAAATGTAAAGATCCCTGTGTGCATGTGCATGACAATATTTGATCACATACTAATATAAAAAATAAGACTGAGCTGAAATAAATATAAAAAGCATACCCACACAAATTATGAAAGGACAACTGTTCCTATTTTATGACAACATTGGTTCGGTATAAACCTTCAGAACTACAGTACTGCATAATATTCACACATCAAACATGCATGGGATTCAAGTTTGAAGCTTTGATTTCTATTGTATGAGAATTGGACTACATGGAAACTGAACTAAATGTCATATTACTCTGCCCTAGTAGCCATACTGGGTGACATTTATAAGGACAGGTGCACAGGTAAATAAAGCTATCATAGCCCATAACAACCAATCATTTTTTTTTTCTTTTAAACTGTACTAGCAAAAAGGACAGAATCCGGTTGCTACTGGTTACAGTGATTGTTTTGCACAGATGACTGTGCATCAGTTTTCATGAACGTACCTAATCCTAACTTATTGCAGTAATCTCTTTAAGAACAAATATATGAGAGAAGACAATCTACAATAATAATTACAAAAAGACAGATGACAGTCAAAAGTGTAATGTCTCTCACAGCGAGCAAATAACAGCAAAAAGAATCCCTCACTATTCCTTAAAATATGGATTGCAGAAATACCCTTAATGTTTAGCAACATACCAGCTTTTACCCAAAAGATAATGGTTATCTGTGTGTGTAGGCATATCTATTTACTATATTCATTGTTATAAGCTTTAAATAATTTGCACAAATATCAAAAAAACTAATTTCATCCAGTGTCACTATAATGTAGACAACTAATCATCTATTTATTTGTTACATAATGAGGACAAGCTGCAAAATAAAGAACTAGAATTTATAGCTGAGTAAGAATAAGAAAACCAAGAGCATTATAATGGTAAGTAATACCGCTTTCATACTGCCGCCCTGGCAATATCCTGGGTATATAAACCCGGGATATTGCCGGGGGACAGAGAGAAATTCCCGGGTAGACCCTGTTCATACTAAACACGGCCCTGCCTGGGTCTCCATGGCAACATCACAAGAGGAGCTCTGTCATGTGTTTTTTTTCTTTTTTAACTTTATAATTGTGTTTGGTGAGACTCAGGTCTAATACCCGGGTCATCAGACCCGGGAATTAGACCTGACACCATTTATACTGCTCCTCGACCCAGGTCGTCTGGGCTTGCCCAGGCAAAAACCTGGGTTTTGGCGCAGTATGAGTGGGGTATAAATATCAGGGATGAGCGGGCTTGGATTTCGCTAATCCGAGCCCACCCCAACAGTGCGAATCCGATGGGATCCGAGCACTGTTCGGGTATTTCCAGCGGCGAAATGAATCCAAAACAAGGCTATGACATCCAAGTCTATCGTCGGATCTCGCGAGACTCGGATGTCATAAATTCCCCGCTTGGGCCGCCATCTTCATTCTGGCTGAGATCAGGGAAGAGGGAGGTTGTAGTGTAGTGGTGCTCCTTTGTCCTGTGTCCTGCTTAATCCAGTGGTTAGTTAGTTTCTCCTGTGCTCTGTCCTGTTGATCAGTCCAGTGGTGCTTTTGTCCTGTGCTCTGTGCTGCTGAGTCCAGTGGTGCTTTTGTCCTGTGCTCTGTCCTGCTGAGTCCAGTGGTGCTTTGGCCAGTGCTCTGTCCTGCTGAGTCCAGTGGTGCTTTTGTCCTGTGCTTTGTTCTGCTAAGTCCATAGTTATTTTAAAATTATTAAAAAATCATAAAAATAAATAAAAAAAAAAAAAATTATAGAAAACTAATTACAAAAAATATAAAAAAATTATTTAAAAAGTATAAGAAAAATTCTAGTGCAATATATTCTTGCAGTCCAGAAATATTAGTACTGCAATATTTACCTACGTTCACTGTTCTTGCAGTCCAGAAATATTAGTACTGCTAAATTAAAATACGTTCACTGTTCTTGCAGTCCAGAAATATTAGTACTGCTAAATTAAAAATACGTTCACTGTTCTTGCAGTCCAGAAATATTGGTACTGCAATATTTACCTACGTTCACTGTTCCTGCAGTCCAGAAATATTAGTACCAGAGATTAAACTACGTTCACTGTTCCTGCAGTCCAGAAATATTAGTACCAGAGATTAAACTACGTTCACTGTTCCTGCAGTCCAGAAATATTAGTACCAGAGATTAAACTACGTTCACTGTTCCTGCAGTCCAGAAATATTAGTACCAGAGATTAAACTACGTTCACTGTTCCTGATTGGTTTGTTAAAGTGCGAATGTCCTATTTCAACAACATCAGGGTGGGTGGTTGGGCCCAAGGACAATTCCATCTTGCAACTCTAGCAAACTCTTGCAAACTGCCATCCTGTCTGCCACTGCAGTGCCACTCCTAGATGGGCCACGTGTTTGTGCCGCCCACTTGTGTCGCTTAGCTTTGACATCCAGCTACCTCGGTGCAACCTTTTGGACTAAAAACAATATTGTGAGGTGTGAGGTGTTCAGAATAGACTGGAAATTAGTGGAAATGAATGTTATTGAGGTTAATAATAGTGTAGGAGTGAAAAAAAACCAAAAATATGGATTTTAGCACTTTTTATGCTTTTTTAAAAAAAAATCAGAACCCAAAACCCAAAATCAGAACCAAAATCTTTCGTGGGGTGTTTTGGCAAAACAAATCAGAACCCAAAACCTCAAGCTAATCAGAACCCAAAACCCAAAACACCAAAAGTGGCCGGTGCACACCCCTAATAAATGTCAGAAGTATGTGAACATGTTTACAAATTATGTCTCCACTATGTCTTGCATATCAGGAAAGAAAGTAAGATTGTGTGGGAGACATTACTAAGCACTAATGCGGGTCAGACTCATGCAGATTTGATCAGTCATTTTGTTTTTTTTTACCAAATTACCCTAGCATTGCATGCTGTATGACCCCATTATAAACAAAAACAAAAATTTGACTGAGAGCTTTATCTGTCAGGGTGAGAAGGTAGACTGGAAAATGACTCTTATAAGGCTGGGTACACACTACAGATTTTCCTGACCAATGTGTTGTCTACATACAACGATTGTACCAAAGACTGAAAAAAAAAAAACCTGTCATAACCATCGGCTGAAAAGATCATGACTCTGTAAACACTATGGAGATACTGATTGTGAGTGCATACACACTGCAGGATTGGAAGGACGTCGTTCCATAGCTGAACAATCAAATCAAACGATGATCTGACCTTTGGAACGATCCTCGTTCATCGCTGGAGCGTACACACTAATGCAATATTGAGCTGAAAGGACCTTTATCGCTTGATTGCCCCAATACTCGTCTGAGAACACTATAGTGTGTACCTACAGTGTTAGTTTGTGTATGAGGTCATTTGCCTATCCGTGGTGGGAAAATATGTGTACACGATAGTCATTGCAATCTGATCAGACTGCTGATTGGATCTATTCAACTTGGCCTTCCATGTGTGTGGTGACATTTTCACAGATCTGATGGAATTGCAATGATTCAATTACATCTGACTGTAAAGTTCAAATTCAATATCTAGGAAGGAGATAAAATGTGAGTATTGCAGAGACAAGACATATAAAAGGAACAATGTAAGTGATCAATACAACACCCAGCCAGGGAAGGTGCTAGCACTAGGCAATCAAGAAAGCACCCTAGAACGCCAACATTTCAGGGGTACCTGAATACTGAATAAATTAAATTATTTTACTCATTTAAGGACAGATTCATATTCAGATGTAAATCCATATGCGCGCTGTATCTTGCATGAAATAGCTCTGCACATGTTCAGAAACTAACTTTATGCAAATGAACGCAGTTGCAAGCAATTCATGTCTGAATGACCGTAGATAATGCACAGTAAGGGCATGCCAATGCAGATGCGGTCCATTAAAGTCATGGATTTCTCTTAAGTATGTGTTCTTTAGCCTTATCATTTGCACCAGCTACAGGACAATTGTAAGTGCCAACTGATAGGGATGACTGTTACGGTAAATTCTTTATTTTAAAAACTACACATATGTGTGGAACTGACTAGCACAGGACATGTGTATGCAAAGATGATAAACTATGAAAATGCATTGTATGTACAGTACACATTAAGAACATCTTGATTAATGTATTTAATATCTTCAAAAATGAAAGAAAATAAAAAAATATTTAACAATTATTTTTTATTAATGATTATAGTATTGAGAGTTGGTTATTTATTTCATAAAATATGTGTGCATGTGTTTTGAAGTGACTCTATATAGCACATATTAATGTATCCTGCCCTCTGTCCTGTCTGTCATACAGCAATTTGAATATGGTCGGAACAATACTTAAGTTTGTGCTCATTTGTAATACAAGTTGCGTGCAGGTTGTGTCCGAAGATGAATCAGGCCCTAAATATTTTTTTTCACTATGGTGCCCCTCGCATCAAGCGCAGAACGCCCCTGGAACTTTTTCATTAAACATGCCCCCTTTCCTTACTGGCTAACAATATTGAAGTGGGAAGGGTGTTTATATGCTGATGCCAGCTTCTCAATTTCCGTGTCAGTGATAGGTTGACAGTGCGGCGCTGTGCTATGATGTCACCGTGCAGCACCATGCTCCCAGTCACTGACTGAGCAGCATCCGGCAGCATATAGTCATATAAACACTGGGACAACCTCCACCTCTGCCTGCCTTCCTGAGCATGGTCTGCGCAAGATAAGAAGTGACAGGGGAGAGGAGTTACAGGAGAATTAATTATTGAGTAGAGGCTGAGTGAGGGGAGGAATAAATTACAGGGTGGAGAGTGAATAAGAAAGGAATTACAGGGTGGGAGGTGAGGGAGATGAGTTATGGATTGGGGCGGTGAGGGAGAGGGGAATGAATAAGAGGGCCAGGGGCAATGAATTACAGGGAGGAGGCAGAATAAGGGGGTAATGAAGTACAGATAGGGGGCGAATTACAAGGTGGGGTTAGGGAGAGGGTGAATTACAGGGTAAGAGTAAGTGGGGGATGAATGGCAGGATGGGGTAAGGGAGGGAGGAACGAATTATAGGGTGGAGAGAGGGGGGAATTAATTGTGGGGTCAGGTATGAGGAATGGGGCAATGAATTGCAGGACCTTATATCTTAGTAGCATTTGTTCTCAGACATTTTAATTGGTTATCACCTTCCATTAATGCTGATTATTAATTAACATTAATTTACTTCTAATTCCCTTTTCTCTGCACTGTCCTCATATTTTGCTCTTTCACTTTTCTGTGGTTTGATTTTTCTGTTATATCTGTTTATTTCTTTCCTGTCAGGAACTGTGATGTTTCAAGAGGCTGATTCTCTCAGAATTCCACCTCACAGCACAATCAGTAAGACTCCTGATTGGTGCCTTTCAGTATTCACATGTGTGTATTACTATATATACATGTTAACACTAAACAATTGAATTATGTACATAGGGATTTTACATGTCAGTGAAGGTGGAGGACTGAAGCTTACGCAAAGTCCGTCTAAGAAGTATAGGAGTGGGAGTGTGCCGCATCTTGGTAGGATATTACGAGTGGCAAGCAACCCCAGTTGCGTCCCACTCTTAATACCCTATGGAGCTGCGAGCAGTTTCTGCAGCTAGCTAACCGCTTGCGCCACCTAATTACTGACGTACATCTTTAGCCCTGTTTTGTCGTGTGTTGTGTCTGCGCCTCACTGCGACTAGGATTTATTTACATGGTCACGCCTTCACAATTCCGCGTACCTCCCATTCTCTCGTAGTGAGTCGTAAGCTGTCGCAAGTGTTAATTGCGTCCAAGATGCAGGTGGATTTGGTGCTTTCTGCACATGCGTGGTAGTGTTTTTTTGTTGGCTGCGCCTAAAACAGACTTTTTTTGCGTCCAACTCTAAATGAGGTCCACAAAGTACAAGAGGAAATTAAGTGTTTTTCCTTATTTATTAGTATATTTAACAGGGAAATACATATTTTACCAGAATCTCTCTCCAAAATGTATGAAAACTGACCCAGGTAACCCTGCTGGTACCAAGCATATGATTTGCAAAACATTCATCTACAAGCATTTCTGGCTGGAGGTTTGTGCAGAGAGTGTCATGTTGTAGATGACAGCTACTCTATGTTCTGTAAAAAATAGCCATTCAGATAATAGCTACATTTTCTGCTTGTTAGTTCTGTGCTTAGGAATGGTGCATGAAAGGCACTCCTCCTCCCATTCTGCTTACATGTAATGGTAGTCACTCATAAGAGTTTTCTGCGCCCATGTATATTAGCCACAGGAATCTTTTATTAAGCTCTATTAATGCCGAAGACAGTGCTTGAGTAGAAAAAAAAGCCAGAATGCATGGCACAACGCACCAATGTGCCACTGCCCTAAGCTCTCCATCTCAAATAGTTTCACCAGCAGAGATCTGCCCATTGATGCAGCCGAGTGTTCTGATTTACCAAACATATTGTTATCCAAATCTCTGTCTGGCATAGAGTCTACTTATGTGCAGTATGTAGTCATAGATCATCATAATAAGATAAAGTATTTTCAGTTTGGATTAAAATGAATGCTTGATTAACCCCTATTTCTTTAAGCATAAAGAAAATGTTATTCCAAGATTATAATTGCAGTTTATTCACTTTATCAATCCTAATAATAAATTATAAGTTCTGTGAGTTTTCTTAGCTACTAATTTAGCAGTACCTGCCTCCTGATTAAATCATCCTCATTGATTTGCACTAAACTTAAGGGAACTGTCTGATCTAAGCTCTGCCTGAATAACATTTCTCTTATTTTAAATGTGTCATTTGTATAAATACAACATGTAAATGTGTATGCAGCATATTAATTAATATTCAAAACAATATGCAATATCTATATTTGCTTAATATGTTGAGATATCAAATAGAAGTAAACTTACTGTAGAAAAAACACAAAGAAATTGACTAAAATAATTGGGAATAGAAACATGAAAGGAGAAATAGGAAGGGAAGGAAAGATAAGTCACAAATGATTGAAGATAATAGGAGTTACTGGAGAGGTATAGTTACACTGGACCTATAAGAGAACAGGTGGAGGTGTGGTGGTTTATAGCAAAATTGATGGTTGCAATTGTATTGTACATAGGGCATGGTTACTTCTCCGGGTACCCCTTTATAAACATATGCAGTTTCCATGGATACCAGATCAGTCTCCACAGCAACAGAGAGAAGCAGAAACATAAAGGATGAACACATGGGGGAGGGTGGGGGTTACGAAAAATGTGGCACACACAATTACACACACACACACACACACACACACACACACACACACACACATTGTGACACAGGCATACTGACACATTTAGACACATATTGGGAGAAAAATTGAGACATGTTTGCATGTATTTATCAAAGCAGAGAAGGAAAAAAGCAAGATTGACTTACAGTGGCAACACTGTGTACCACAATACACAATGAAATGTACAGCAGATCATATATGGCACACTTCAGGGATGGCTTATGAATCACAGAAAAATCAGCGTGACTGTGATCAGCTACACAAAAGAAACACAGAATAAACTGTGATTACACATGTACAGAGTTCAATGGAAAATGGAATATAATGACATCATTATAAGGATGGACTTGATATACATACAAAGATTGTGTACAGAGTATATACATACTTGTTACTGAGAAAACTGCCTATGGAAAAAACATATCCACAATCATTCACACATATTGTTGATTGAGCAGTTTGACTTGTTGGCAACATACCATAGAATATTTGAAATAATTAAAATACCAAAGCAAGAATTGATGCTTCATATATACGCATCCGTTTGTTCCCATATATGGTTCCACACTTGTACATAATTATCCCATACACATGAATGTATAATTGTCTATTTGTAACAATTTGTGAAACAATAGTTACAATAATGTTACTTATTTGCGCTCTCCTCTGTTTACAGCCATGTTGTTGCACACAATCTAGTAATCACAACGTACTATTACAATATTGTTGCACATTCACTGTCAAACTTTGCGAAATAATTATTACACAAACAATGGATAAAGCTATTATTATTAATGTTGTGCTAACATGAGTTACTTCTAAGCATATCATTTTATACATAGTTACATACATATTGTTTCACAAATAAACCACTCTATAAATGTTATTAAATGCACAATTGGGAAGGTTACACAATGAGTCACACATAGTGTTAATGACTTGATAGAGCACAATAACAGCTGTGACTTGGGTAGTGGAGTGTACAGATGTACACCTGAGACCTGAATACCTTACATACATATATACAAACACAAAGATAACTAGATGCTGCTAAGCAGAACACTAACTATATTGGCAGCTAGATTGCTTTCTCAGTTGTACTCAGATCTAGAATACTGCACCTACCCTATATTCCTATACTAAGGATCCATTCACTCTTTTTTGCCATAGGCCTTTTTATCTGTTTCCATTTCGCCCATGGTCAAGGTACTTTCTCCTAATCCCCTTTAATCTCTCCTAGCCCCGCCAGCATACCTTTCACCACTGATTGCTCAGTGTATTTCTTCACTGTTGGCTAAAATAATGAATTCCCCCTATGCCCTTATTTGTGCTGGTTGGTGTGGTCTCACTATACTACCACTGGAATACTAATGCCCCTTTCATTGTACACCCGCTAACACCCTTGCAGTTGTGAAACTCACGTGCCAGATGATGAAAAAGATGAGAGAAGCACAGAGGACGAGTGTCAGCATGTAACAGAACGCAGCAAAGGTGAACGCCATCTCTGGTTGAGAGACTGCTGAAAGCAAGACCGCTCTGAGAGACTACTCTTCAAGTAGGTGGAAAGAGACTGCCAAGAGAGGCCACTTTTCCAGTGTGTCAGCAGAGAGTGCTCAAAGAGGTTTTCTTGAAATAGTCCAAATGCTGTGGATACAAGTCCATCTGATCAGCAAGTGCTAATTGAGTAACCTTTTACAGTGAGAGCTTCAAGAGTGTGCTGATAAAGAATGCACAGAGAGCAGTCAATGAGTACAGCACTTAGAGACTGCTATGAAATCACATTGAGACAGTCTCAATAAATTGTTGGTACTGGAAACAGGTAACTAAATGAGGTAGCTGAGGGCACTGCAGGTTAGAAAGTACTAATAGAAATACAAATGATATTGCAGCTAGAGAGGGAGACTGTAGGTAATGAGATAATACCTTCTAGATTAATAAAAACAGTTATTTGGTCTATGAGATTGCACCTTAAAGAGAGACAATTGTTAATAAAGAAAGATCTCAATCCTACGAGAAAGAGCTTCTCGTCTCCTCCATGCAGCTCTCATTGTGTGGGTGTTTGTGGTACTTGATATGCAAGTGTAATCAATGCATCTTCATGTGTGTGTGTGTATGTCTTTGTGTGTACATATCATTGGTTTCTTTGCAGTGTCCTTGTTCCTCTTCGTCAGTCTATTTTGCACCTGTATTCTCTGTCTGTAACAGTCAACGTCTCGCTCAGCTCTTTGTTGCTTTTTTCTCTTTCTTCTTTTCAAGCCTCTCTTCTCCTAAATGAGCTGTTTTCTTCCACTCTTTGTGCGCACCCCTATCTGTGCTGTTTAGTAAGGGGAGCTCTTCCTAAAGTAGCAGCTAACACCAGCAAATCTTGATCACACGCTTATCCTTGGTCGTACTCTCAATCTCCCTGTCTGCTAATTCTCTCTTATACCTTGCACTCCTCTTGCTTGCTTCGATTCTTCCTCCCTCTCAAGTTCATTCTCTCCCACCCTCTCTCTGTCATACCTCCTTCCTTGTTCTCTAATTCCCTATCTCCCTTCCCTCAAATTTTCTGTTCTAAACATCTATCTATCTATCTATCTATCTATCTATCTATCTATCTATCTATCTATCTACCTAGTTACAATGCATTTTGAATTTCTTCAACAATCTTCCTTTTGCATTACTTGTCTCTTTTTTACAGAATTCTTCCCTTTTTGATTTTTTGTACAAAAACTATATCATACAGTACCTTTAATGTTGGATATCATCAAAGTGTCAATGGACCTTATTTATAAAGGTCAGTGGATGCATCATTATCATCATCATTTATTTATATAGCGCCAAAATATTCCGTAGCGCTTTACAATTGGGGACAAACAGAGTAAACTAATAAACAAACTGGGTAAAACAGACAAAGAGGTGATAAGACCCTGCTCGCAAGCTTACAATCTATGGGATGCATACAGTAGTTTTGCACTAATACGCCTAGATGATCTGCCCAGTGTATATAAAGGTGCAGGCCTACTGTCATGTCCACCCTCCAATCACTTTAGAGCCACCTCTTTTATTAAATTACACTTTTCTATTTTTCTCCTAAAATACTGCTGTTTAAATTTAAGTATGGGTTAGTCAAAGGGGTATTTTTACTAAACTGCGGGTTTCAAAAAGTGTCTGCACTTTTTCAAACCCACAGTTTAGTAAATATACTCCAAAGCGTGCCTAGAAATGTGCTTCTCAGCCACAGTACAACTGAAGTGCAAAAAAATGCTTCCCATTAAAAATATAGGAAGACACCAAACCTCATCCAGCAATGTCAAGTCCTTTTGCATAATGGAAATGGCTCTGCACCCCTCTACAAAATAAGGTACACCCCTAAATATGAGTGTTCCCTACCTTATTTCAATAATGTCACTCCACAAAATTAAATGTGCTGCTGAAAATTAGGAGCACCAGTGCCTACACTGTATTTAAAAAAAGGAACACCCTCACTCCACCTAACTCTTCTCAATAATTAGTACAAATTTCTGCTCATCTGCAAATGACACCATCTTGCTTCACACTTTTGTGCTTCTGTGCTAATTGAGGTACCTGTGCGACCAGAGAGGAATTTTTGCTGCCACTCGCTGTTTTGCCTTTGTAAATGAGTCCCTTCATTTAATTTGTCTCAATGTCGTGTATCACAGCATCCAGGTAAGTAAAAAACCAATAGAATGATAGTGACATCTAGTGGTTATAATTGGACATTGCAATTGACAGTTAACGGTTGACATATAAAAACAGTACTTGTAATTTATCATCCCACATGATATCACACACAGATGACACTGATATCCAGGGTAGGGCTGGCAAATGTTAGCCCGGAAGGCAAGACTCAACTTAGCAGCCTATTAGGAACATTGTAAAGGAAAAAAATGCAGGTGTCCCAGTGACTCAGCCCAAGGTGGGCCACTATGGGACCGGTCCTTAGGGGGAAAATGTCCCCCTGCCCCCCAACCCAGCCTGCCCCTGCTGATATCTGCTCCTGCCACCTCATATACAGGTATAAGCTTATGGATATTACAATTATAGTAGATAGCAGGAAATCTGTCTATCCTGACAACACAATCACAAAATGGTAGTTCCGCCACTGGGAGGGCAGACAAAAGACACATAAGATTGACTCTCTGTCAAATATTGCCCAAAAGTCCCAGCTTTTGGCTTAAGGTCTAATCTTTCTAACATATAGCCATGCTATAAATGGCAGCAGCCTCGAAATAGTACCCACTTACAAATTATGACAAGTGTCTCCAGTCCTGAACATGCTTCATAACCAGAACGTTTGGGGGAGGAAAATGTGGAGCCAAATATATACCTTGCTATGTGAACTTCACATCAACAGCAGAAAACAGCAACAAAGCAACAAACACTGAGGCATAAGATCAAACAGGATATATACGGTCATGTTAAATGGAAGTGAGTGGGTCTCAGTTGTGCACACTTAATTAGATGGTCAACATAAAATACACTGCATACAACTAGAACCCTGGGTAAATAGTAGGATACTGCAATACACTCAGTACTGATGAGAACTCTTCCCAGATATATCGGACTGCCATGCACAAAATAAGCAATAGTTCTAAACATTATCCAAAGTGTATGGAATATAAGACACTGCGCTGTTTGCTGACAAGCTAAAACTCAGCCTGCACCTGCATTTCTCCCAACACAATATAGACCTACACACGCAAAGCTGTAATAGAATACAAGAAACCCTATGCCCACATCCCTCTCTGAGAAGAACCACAGGTTCGAGCGATAATTTAAAAATAAGGACACCAGCTCAGCTTGAAATAAGAAGCCTGTTGGGCTGAGAATACTTTATTTTACGGCCCACTTCCCGATAAACTGCCAAGACTACTGTCACACACATGTTTATCTTGAACAAAATTACATATCAATTTACAATTTTTTTATAGAGCCAGACTGACTTTCTAAACTGTATACTCTTCTTATGTTCTGAGAACTTCAGTCGCCAACAATTATATAATATAATCAAATGCAAGCTCAAGGAAAATCAGGGTCGACTTATTATGTACTGTGTTGTGCCGACTGGTTTGGCGGCTGTATTGCCGTATGAATGGCGACATTGCAACTATCGACTTCACTACCTGTTGACAGGTCTCAATGTTGCCATTTTAACCACGTAGACACATTGCACCTGTAGACATTTCTGACTGCTGACAGGTTCAGTTCAAATTACTTGTTTACCAAGTAATTTGATGCAGCTCTGAGTCCTTTTTCTATGTCTTCCTCTAATCTACTGCATATTTCCCAATACATAGTTTTGCAAAATAGGGGTGAAATAAGCTCTGCCCTGCCAATGCTGTGAAGATTAACCCATGGTTACTTTAGCCCTACCCCTTTTTTGAGGTTAAACAATCAGGATGGATGCCACAGCAGAATGCTGTACTTAAAGTAAGCAGCAAGGAGATTTGAACCTGCATTGCAGTCACGACATACTCTCACACTGTTACGAGCCGCGGCGGTACTCACAGCCGCCGCGGCTCGCTTCCTGTCTGCCTCAGCGTCCCGGCCGTCACCATGATGACCGGGACGTCACTTCCCTCTAACTCCTGACCATTGCCAAAGCAACAGCCGGACGCTACTCCAGCGCGGCGTCCCGGCAGCCGGGCGCGCAAGCGCAGACTGTGATGATTAGATTCAGCTTGTAGGACTGAATTAGCAGACATTAGCCTGCAGGTGTGTATGACAGGGCTAAGCCCTGATTGGTCTCTAGTGCAGCAGGCAATTAGCCTGCAGGTGTGCACTGTCCAGGGGCAAGCTCTGATTGGTCCATCTAGGTATTTAAGGCAATGAGCTCTGCTGCCTCATTGCCGGTTATAGCTTCTGACTCCCAGTCTGCTGACCTGCTTTTTCCTGTTCCTGTGTATTGTATTCTGCTGAACTCTCGTGTATGACCCTTGGCTTGGATTTGGACTTCGCTCGTGTATCCCGTGACCTTGACCTTTGGCCTGTTTACCGTTTCTCCTGTTTGCCTGTGACCCTTGACCCCAGCTTGTTAACTGGAATTGTAACTTGCTGCCGGCCCTTGACCTCTGCGTGGACCTCACTCCGCTTACCTGGGTTCTCCCCAGCCGGTACACACTTCACGACCCTCTGTCAGTCTGCAGCCCAGTCTGTCCCCACCATCAGTGGCTCCAGTGAACACCAGATTGGCAGAGTAGACTCCGGGTTGTGTTGTGCCGGCTGGAGGGGTTCCTAACACACACAGACAGGTTATTAGTCCTCTGAACTCCCAGGTGCTCTGACGTAACCCTGAGACCTTTTTCTATGTCTTCCTCTAACTTACTGCATATTTCCCAATGCATAATTTTGCAAAATAGGGGGTAATAAGTTCCGCCCTGTCAATGTTGTGATGCAGAATCCATGAACACTTAAGCCTGTCCCCTTTCGAGGGTCAACCAATCATGACATTTGGGAGGGATGCCACTTAAAAAAAAGTGCTAGCAAGAAGATTTGAACCTGAGCTACAGGCATGACTTACATTCAGAGAATTCAACTATAACTCCTTGAAACCACCTGCGGTTTTGATATTTACCAGCCATGCTTTTTCTATGTCTTTTGCTAATTTACCGCATACTTCCCTATACATAAGCTTGCAAAATAGGGGGGACATAGGCTCCATCCTGCCGATACTGTGAAGCTGAACCAATGGACACTCTCCTTTTGAGGTCAACCAATCAGGACAGTTGGCAATGATGCCACAGCAGCATGGAAGGCCCATAAAAAAAAAACAGCCTGTACTTTTACAGGACTGGACAATTAGTCCACTGTGCCACCTGATGTTTTAATGCTGCTAAGTGTTATTTTTGTCTGTCATTCTCTAGCCCACTGCATATTTCCCAATACAATTGTGTGAAGCTGAAAACAAGGAAAACTTTAAATTCTTTTTCCATTCTGAGGTCAATCAATGAAGATGGTCAGGAGGGATGCCTTTAAGATAGGATATGAATCTGAGTTGCAGGCAAAACCTATTTTCAAATGCCTGGCTATAAGTCCTCTGAGCTATAAATTGTTTTCATACTTCCTAGAGATCTTTTTCTATGTCTTTTACCAACCTAGTGCATACTTCCCAATACATACCCAACCTTGGGATTGTGAACCCATAGACTCTTAAGCCCCTCCCCTTTTAAGGTAAACCAATTAGGACAGTTAGGATGGATGCCACAGCAGCATGGAAAGTACTTAAAAATCAGCCTCTAAGTGGGTTTGAAGCTGAGAAACATCCATTACCGACTTTCTCAATACCTGACTACTAGATCACCGAGCCCCCTGGTGTTTTGCTATAGTCCAAAGATCTTTTTCTATGTCTTGCTCCAACCTACTGCATAACTCCCAATACTTTTATGTTTGAACAATAGGGGGAAAGTTAGCTCTGCACTGTCAATGCTGTGAAGTAGAAGCCAGGGACACTTAAGTCTCTCCCATTTTGCGGTTAACTAATAAACACAGTTGGAAAGGATGCCACAGCAGAATGGAAAGGACGTGTAAAACAAGCCTGGAAGAAGATTTGAACCCAAGATTCAGGTATGACGTTCTTTCACCATGCCTCACTATTAGTTTTCTGAGCCATCAATTTGTTTCTTCACTCTACTGCATAATTCACAATACATAGGTTTGCAAAATAGAGGTGAAATAAGCTCTACAATCGCATGAAGCTGTACCCATGAACAATTAAGTCCCTCCCCTTTTGAGGTTAACTAATCAGGGCAGTCGGTAGGGATACCGCTTAAAAAAAAAGTCTGCAAAAGGATTTGAAACTGAGCAGTAACCATAACCTAATTTCACTGCACCTAGCTATTAGTCCTCTGAGCCACCTGATGCTTTAACACAGCTTGGAGATCTTTTTCTATGTCCTCTTCTATCCTACTGCATACTTCACTATACAAAGGTTTGCAAAAAGGGGTGGAAATATGCTCTGCCTACTCAAAGATGTGAAGCTGAACCCATGGACAATTAAGCCTCTAACCTTTTAGGTCAGCCAATCAGGGCATTCATGAGGGATGACACTAAATAAAGCAGCCTGTAAAAGGATTTGAACCTGTGATGAGTCATGACCTTCTTTCATGGTGCCTCACTATTAGCCCTTTGAACCACCTGCTGACATGACATAAACCAAAGCCCTTTTTCTTCAACTAGCTTCTTCCCAATACACAGGTTTATAAAATAGTGGATAAATAACACCTAAAAATAAAATGGTGTAAAGTTGAACCCTTTTCAGGTCAACCAATCAGGACAGTCGGGAGGGATGATGCAGCAGCATAGAAGACACTTAAAAAAATCAACTGGTAAGGGGATTTGAACTTGAGTGACAGCCATGACCTATTTTCACACTAGTTGGATACAATCTGGCAAGGTTTAGAATGTTGACTGTGAGCCTGCTGCATATATGTGGTCCTGCCCAAACACACACCCTTACTGGCGAGCGATCCACTTGCTCATAAAATCCATAGCTGACGTTAGCATCCTTGACACTGCGCTATATATGCTTCTGCCTAGACCTATACCCAACATCTCCCGTCCTACGCAGAAACTGATTCGCCATATCCACAATGCTGCAAATTGCCTATTGCCTCATTGCTGCCTGCTGAAAACAGCGAGCTGCACTCTCGCTGTCGGAGACCATCCAAAAAGCAATATGGCAACATGGACAAAATGGTGACGTTGACAAGATATTCACATCAAAATTACTGACAGGTACAATATATCTAACAATCATAATGGTGACAACCAATCTGTCAATATGTACTAAATGTCAACATTGACAAAATGTTGATATCGAAAATACAGGTACAATATTTCTACCAATGACTATGGTGACAAATAAAATGTAGACATGGAGAATACGTCGACAAATAAAATGTCGGCATCAAAAAAATGGGAATTATATTATGTTATATGTGTCTGTTATGTTCATTATATATAATCTGTATTCCAACTCACAGCTTCTTTTGTGTTTCTTTATAATAAAATCTAGATTTGCACGACAAGCACTCAAATTCTATTATTTGTTTATAACAATCATTTATTTGCTTTTATAGCTTAGAATATCAATCAAGTGAATATTAGAATCCTGATTTATTATTATTGGAGAGTAATCATATATTTTTGTTTTCATCTACCTTATAGCACCTTATTAGTATTTTTGTGAAATGTTTCAAGCTAGCTATTATTCTCCATATCAACAAAACTTTTAAAAAAAGATATTGCTATACAACAATTACCTAATGTACAGATAAAGCTAGCCTTCTTCTTTGAAAAAAAATAAAGATTATATATATATATATATATATATATATATATATATATATATATATATATTAGAGATGAGCGGTTCGGATTCGGAGAAATCCGACAGATCCGAGATTTGAGGTTCTGAGTGACACCGAGTCAAGACTCGGTTTCATGTATTCATTTTGGATCTCAAAGCGAGGCAAAACTTAATTTCTGGGAAAATATTGATGCAAAACTCTCAAGTTTTGCATCAATATCTTTTATATAAAGCCCTTCCTCATTTTCTCATGTGCAATCTTAGAACATGCAGCATGTAGAGAGGATGTTAGCTGCAGTGTTCTGTTCTGAATATAGTGTTCAAGGTAAAAGAGGGGTACAAAAACAATAGAATATTTGTGATTATTATAAAGCAGTTCTCTATAGATCAGTCAGCTAGAATAGTTTTCTGATCAATTGGTTTTAGTTTCAATCTGTCATAGAATTTAGATGGAGCAGTGGCTACCAGTTGTTATTAGTGCATATATAATAGTACTAGTATATAGACTGAGATATTATTCTGACCTAAGTAGTATATTTAGTGGAGGGAAACAGTGTGCTTTTGCTGTATGACTGTTAGCAGCAGAATCCAAAAAACAAATAGATTTTTTTCTTTTAAAATTTTAAGTTTTTCTAGTGAAAGTAATCTTGTTTGGGGCAGTGAAATCTGAATTCATTTTGAAAAAAAATGGGTGTTTGCGTGTGAGTGTCAATGCAGCTGCACACCCTAAAAAACGCTATATATTGTAGACTTTTCTCAATTTTTCAATACTTGTCAAATTTTAAAAGGTCATTCAGTGACATCTATATTAAAAAAAAGGTGTTGGCGTGTGAGGGCATTTTCAAGATTCAGCAACCACATGTAGAACAGTGCAGTGACTGCAAAAACAAAAGTTATCTGCCATGCCAACTGAAGCAAGCCCATTAAATAAATTAAACTACAAAAAATGAATGTAAGGTGAAAGAGATAAAAATGTTGATTCGCTATGTACACACTAAATTTGGAATGTTGGAAAGCATGCATCAAGGAGAGTGAAGAGGCAGTAACAATCAGATGTCATTAGATTTACAGATATGGACAGATGGACAGTTGATATTTAAACAAGTAGATACACAATTGTAAAGCGCTACGTAATTTGTTGTTGTACAAAAAACTTCAAAGACTAGTACTATGCACTTCTTGATGGGCAGAGCATTCATCTGTTGCCAAGGTTGGAACATTCAAATTCCTTGTTGATAGACTAAGGTGTCCTGCACCCATACTACAAAACTTCAAAGATGTCACACATCGGGGTCTTAGCCGCACTTACCATATCCGCTGCTTTCATATCACTCAAGTTCCACCCTACTCCACGGGTCCGTCCACCATCTCCTTCTCCTAAGGAACCCATGCAATTAGGCAAAGCCCGTCTTTCACCAGCAGAGTGGTTACGGCAAGTTAGAAGGAAACTTTGCTTGTACTGTGCCAGTTCCGGACATCTGCTACATTCTTGTCCTTCTAAGTTGGGACTCACCCTCTTAGCTAATAATGGGGAGGTCCATCTAGGAGTGGCATTTTGCTCCCCACAAGTCAAAGACTGTATTATCCCAGTCACCCTGAAACATGCACTAGGTTCCCAATACCTATCGACCCTGCTGGACTCGGGAGCAGCTGGGAATTTCATGTCTGCCAATTTAGCAACTGAACTAGCTATTCCACTTGTGAAAGTTTATATGACCATCTTTTTCACTGTAGTTGATGGCAGCCAAATTCCTGGAGATACCATTACGCATCAGACTTCAAATAGGAGTCCTGTATTTGGAGACTCTTACCTTTCTGGTCATTCCAGAAGTCACTAGCCCTGTAGTCCTCGGGTTCCCATGGCTTCAAACACGTAACCCCCATATTGACTGGTCAACACCGCAAATCTTGACATGGGGTGCAACTTGTTCCAGGTCTTGTTTACAACGTGTTCTTCCACATCGCTCCACCTTTGATAAAGCAGTGTGGCAGTTCCTTCAGCCCACCAAGAGTTTCTAGGCATTTTCAGTAAATAGACCGCTTATCAGACGCCGTCCCTGCGTCTCCTCGTTAGGCAGGGACGGCCGTCTGCTTCCTGCTGAGTGCCCTGTTGCCAAGCAACGGGGACGCTTCTTCCAGCGGCGTGGTGCGCATGCACACCCGTCGCCATAGCAACGGGACGCGCTGCTGGACTTCCTGTCGGCGGTCAGCGCGTCTGACCGCCGACCCACTGCCCACCAATGAGGGCTGGCCACTTCCTTTAAATACCCTGCTCTGTCACCACTAGGGTGCCAGAGCAACTAGTAATCTAGCCTCCAGCGTTCCAGCTTTATATATATATATCTCATATTACCTGTCTTCTCCTGTTACCGACCCAGCTTCCTCTGACCTCGCTTTTGGATCTCCCTTCTGTCCTGCACTGTATACTCCGGTTTGACCTCGGCCTGTTGACTCCTCTTCGCCTCCTGATTCGGTACCTTATCTGCCCACTTGGTTCCTGCCTGTACGACCACGAATATCTCCGCCATCTCGCAAGTAGCTACCTGGGAGGGCCGCGACCTGCACTTTGTTCGCCACGAAGTCCAAACCTCCTTGCGGGGGTCCCTGGTGAATACCGGCAGCGTGTTAGACTCCGTGCCTCCTTGTGTAGTTGTGCCAATACTTGCAGGTGCTAATACCTCCTCCGTGACAGCTTGCTCTGGCCATGTCAACCGAAACAGCTAACGAACCTTCTGCTCGAGACCTTATACTCCACCTGGCTCACAGAGTTGAAAAACAGGAGTCCGAGCAGGCGCAGTTGCTTCAATGTATTCAAGGAGTCGCTGCGCGTCTCGATTCCCTTCAGGCATCAGTGACATCAGCTCAGAACATTCCCGTGACGACCTCGACTGCTGCAGCAACCTCATCTTCTCCTGCTGTGGTGTCCTCCGCTTCATTGAGACTTTCCCCGCCGGATAAGTTGGATGGAGAGCCCAAAAGATGCAGATGATTTTTAAATCAGTGTCTCATCCACTTTGAGTGTAATCCAGCATCCTTTCCCTCGGAACGCATAAAAGTGGCTTTCATTATATCCTTATTGTCCGGACAAGCTCTAGCCTGGGCCTCTCCCCTGTGGGAACGGAATGACCCGATACTGTCTAACGCCTCTACCTTTATTGAGGCCTTCCGAAAGGTGTTTGATGAGCCCGGTCGCATATCCTCCGCTGCCTCCAGCCTCTTAACCCTCCGCCAGGGATCTCTGACAGTCAGTCAGTACGCAATTCAGTTTTGCACCTTGTCCTCTGAGCTCAGTTGGAACAATGAAGCTTTGGTGGCGACATTTTGGCAAGGACTGCCAGACCGAGTCAAAGATGAGTTAACCTCACGGGAACTTCCTACAGATCTGGATTTCCTGATCTCCCTATGCAATCGCATAGATCTACGCTTCCGTGAACGTACCCAGGAATGTTCTGCCACCAGACGGACCTCTACTCGCCTTGCTCCCCTGTTCCAGAACCCGGTACCTTGGGAGGAACCAATGCAAATCGGCCGGTCCCGGCTTTCCCCTGAGGAACGTCAGCGACGCTTCAAGCAAAACCTTTGCTTATATTGCGGGGATCCTGGTCACATTATATCTTCTTGCACCAAAAGACCGGGAAACGATCCCACCTAGTCGGTGGCAGGGAGGCCGACTTAGGAGTTGGAGTTACTACTCCCTACTCTGCTTCTGGCACTGATTGCCTCATGCCCATTTCCTTGGATACTCCTGTCGGCCCCTTTGAGACCTTAGCCTTTGTGGATTCCAGCTCTGCCGGGAATTTTATCTCCGCCACTCTGGCATCGCAACTCCAATTATCTACATTACAATTGCCTCAGCCTTTATTTCTCACCGCGGTGGATGGGGATCGGATCTCTAACGGCTCGGTTTCCCATATCTGCTCTCCTATTCGACTGATGGTAGGGGTGCTTCATTCTGAAGTCATCGAGTTCCTGGTTCTTCCTCGTTCTGTTAATACAGTCATTCTAGGATTACATTGGCTCCAGCTTCACTCACCCCAATTTGATTGGAATCGTGCGATGGTTACCTCTTGGGGCGCACAATGTTTCAAGTCCTGTCTGTCTCTATCTCCTCAGATTGAACTACCATCCTCATATCTCTCCTACCAAGACATGTTCTGCAAGGCCGCTGCCGAGACCCTACCTCCTCACCACCCCTGGGATTGCTCCATTGAATTACTACCAGACAAACCGCTCCCTAAAGGCAGAATCTACCCATTATCTCTTCCCGAGAACTCTGCTATGACTACTTATATATCTGAGAATCTACAGCGTGGATTATCAGGAAGTCTACTTCTCCCGCGGGCTCGGGATTTTTCTTTGTTAAAAAAAAGGTTGGCTCCTTACGGCCTTGTATTGACTACCGGCGATTGAATGCCATCACCGTCAAAAACAGATACCCGTTGCCACTCATCTCTGAACTTTTTGATAGGATCGCTGGATCAAAGATCTTTACTAAACTAGACCTGCGGGGGGCATATAATCTTATTCGTATATACTCTGGAGACGAGTGGAAGACCGCTTTCTGTACTAAAGAGGGTCATTTTGAGTATCCAGTGATGCCCTTCGGATTGTGCAACGCCCCTGCTGTTTTCCAGTCTTTTATTAATGAGATTTTTCAAGACCTCCTCTACATCTCTGTAGTAGTTTACCTAGACGACATCTTAATCTTCTCATCAGACTTGGCCAGCCATCGTGGTCATGTAAGGGAGGTCCTATCTTGCTTACGAGCCAATAAGCTTTATTGCAAGCTTGAGAAATGTGTTTTTGAGATGCCACAGATTCCCTTCCTGGGCTACATTGTGTCGGGGGCCGGTCTGCAGATGGATCCTGTGAAGTTATCTGCTATCCTCAAGTGGCCGAGACCTATGGGACTGAAAGCTATTCAGAGATTTATTGGCTTCGCCAACTATTACCGGCAGTTCATACCACAATTTTCCTCCATCATCGAGACTATTACCGCTCTGACCAGAAAATCAGCTAATCCTCAGGTTTGGTCTCCGGAGGCTGTCTCCGCCTTTGAAGTCCTCAAGAAAGCCTTCTCGTCTGCTTCTGTGCTTGCTCAGCCTGATCAGAATAAACCATTCCTGGTCGAAGTTGATGCTTCTGCAGTGGGTGTCGGGGCAGTTCTGTCGCAAGAGTTTATTTCTGGGAAACTATTACCCTGCGGCTTCTTCTCTAGGAGGTTCTCCCCCTCTGAGTCTAACTACGGCATTGGAGATAAAGAGTTACTCGCAGTAAAGTCTGCGCTTGAGGAATGGCGTCATCTTCTGGAGGGTGCTCGCTACCCGGTTACTGTCTTTACCGATCACAAAAACCTCATCTACCTTCGGGATGCCCGGTGCCTAAATCCCCGTCAAGCCAGATGGTCCTCATTTTTTGCTCGGTTCGATCTAATACTCACCTACCGTGCTGGTTCTCTGAATTCCAAGGCTGATGCTCTTTCTCGTTCTTTTGATATCTCCGACACTCCACCTACTGTTGAACCTCCACCGGTCTTAGAGCCTTCATGTATTGTGGCTATCACTCGTACACCTCCTGTCGGTTGTTCCTTCCTGGAACCACACCTACGCCTGAAGGCGCTTCGTTGTGCACATGCCTCAAAGATCGCTGGTCATGCCGGTACAGAGAAGACCCTCTCGCTGCTATCTCGGCATTATTGGTGGCCAACTGTCCGTACAGATGTTCGGGAGTTCATAGCCTCGTGCACTACTTGTGCCCAGAATAAAGTACCACTGCAACTTCCCGCAGGACTGTTACAACCTCTTCCTATTCCTGATCATCCATGGTCTAGCATCTCAATGGACTTCATCACTGATTTGCCACCCAGCAGTGGCTTCGACACCATTTGGGTCACAGTGGACAGATTTTCCAAGATGGCCCATTTCGTTCCTCTCAAAGGTCTTTCATCTGCATCCAAATTAGCACAAATCTTTATTAAAGAGATCTTTCGTCTCCACGGTTGTCCTCTGGAAATAATCTCTGACCGTGGCGTCCAGTTCATTTCTCGCTTCTGGAGAGCTTTTTGCAAAGATCTAGGTATTGGCCTTAAATTCTCCTCTGGCCATCACCCACAAACCAACGGCCAGACGGAGCAGGTAAATCAAGACTTAGGGGTAAATGTATCAAGCTGAGAGTTTTCTGGCGGGTTTGAAAAACCAATCAGATTCTAGCTATCATTTATTTAGTACATTCTACAAAATGATAGCTAGAATCTGATTGGTTGCTATAGGCAACATCTCCACTTTTCAAACCCGCTGGAAAAATCTCAGCTTGATACATTTACCCCTTAGAGTCATTTCTACACTGCTTTTCCTCACACAACCAGTCCAATTGGAGTCTTCTGCTGCCTTGGGCCGAATTTGCCCACAACAATCATACTCATTCTTCTTCTGGATATTCCCCCTTCTTTACTGTGTATGGGACCCATCCTATTCTTCCCACGTTCTCTTCCTCACCTCCCACGGTTCCTGCCGCCCATGCTATGACTCAAGATATGGCTAAACTATGTGTTTCCACTAAGCAGAACCTTCTCAAATCCGGACGTCATTATAAGTCTTCCGCTGATCACCATAGAAGATTTGTGCCGGCTCTCCAGGTGGGGGACAAAGTGTGGTTGTCCACTCGGAATCTGAAATTACGGGTCCACTCCATGAAACTGGCACCTCACTTTATTGGACCTTTCTCGGTGACTCAAGTAATCAATCCAGTTACTGTTAGACTCCAACTCCCTCCTGCGCTGAAGATCCAGAACACCTTCCATATTTCCCTCCTTAAACCTCTGGTACTCAACAATTTTTTTCATACCACTTCTGTTCCTCAAGCCATTCCAACTACTATGGGGCGATGAATATGAGGTTAGTCAAGTCCTTGCTGAATGCAAATTCCGAGGACGTTTTCAGTACCTGGTACACTGGAGGGGCTTCGGCCCGGAAGAGAGATCTTGGGTTTTTAAAGATTTGCATGCCCCAAGACTGTTAGCTGCCTTCCTTAAGCGACGTTCAGTACCTGATGTTTCCCCCAATTGTGAGGAGGGGGGTACTATCAGACACCGTCCCTGCGCCTCCTCGTTAGGCAGGGATGGGCGTCTGCTTCCTGCTGAGCGCCCCGTTGCCAAGCAACGGACACGCTTCTTCCGGCGGCGTGGTGCGCATGCGCGCCCCGTCGCCATAGCAACGGGACACGCTGCTGGACTTCCTGTTGGCGGTCAGCGCATCTGACCGCCGACCCACTGCCCAACAATGAGGGTTGGCCACTTCCTTTAAATACCCTGCTCTGTCACCACTAGGGTGCCAGAGCAACTAGTAATCTAGCCTCCAGCGTTCCAGCTTCATATATATATATCTCATATTGCCTGTCTTCTCCTGTTACCGACCCGGCTTCCTCTGACCTCGCTTTTGGATCTCCCTTTTGTCCTGCACTGTATACTCCGGTTTGACCTCGGCTTGTTGACTCCTCTTCGCCTACTGATTCGGTACCTTATCTGCTCGCTTGGTTCCTGACTCTGCCTGTACGACCACGAATATCTCCGCCATCTCGCAAGTAGCTACCTACTTGCGAGATGGCTACCAGGGCCGCGACCTGCACGTCGTTCGCCGCAAAGTCCAAACCTCCTTGCGGGGGTCCCTGGTGAATACCGGCGGCGTGTTAGACTCCGCGCCTCCTTGTGTAGTTGTGCCAATACTTGCAGGTGCTGATACCTCCTCCGTTACACCGCTGAGACCACCTCATCAGGATTGAGATTGTCCCGTTGATTTGATTCCCGGTAAAACCCCACCACATGGCAGAGTTTATCCTCTTTTGATCCCTGAGACACAATCCATGTTTGAATATATTAAAGAGAACTTGGAAAGGCGCTTCATTCATCCATCATCTTCACAGGTAGGAGCTGGTTTCTATCTTGCCAAGAAAGAAAACGGTGGACTACCTCCCTGCATCAATTACTGTGGTCTCAACAACATTACCATCAAGAACAGTTATCATGTCCAGTTTGAGATGAAAATGTCAATCTTGATACATCATTTTGGTTCAAGTGTAGTATCTGACCTAGTACGGTTGGTTTGGGACACCCTGAATGGGCAGGATCCATTAGTCTGATGCCAGAAGGCCGGTGATGTTAGGAGCCGAGGTGCCTCTGCCTCTGGGGCACAGGACCCTTAGGTTACCTGAAAATGCAGTGGTGGTGGGACTGGAACCCTCACCTTGCACAACCCGGGGTAAAGTGGACTGCCCCAGACTTGAGGGGGGGTGTTCACCAAGTCCCATATATATATATATATATATAAATATGGAATGTATATAAATAATAATCATCATCATCTATTTATATAGCGCCACTAGTTCCGCAGCGCTGTACAGAGACCTCACTCACATCAGTCCTTGTCCCACTGTAGCTTGCTGTCTAAATTCTCTAACATACACACACACACAGGAAGAGACTAGGGACAATAGCAGCCAAATAACCTACCAGTATGTTTTTGGAGTGTGGGAGTAAACCGGAGCACCCAAGGGAAACCTGTGCAAACACGTGGAGAACATACAAACTCAACACTGATAAGGCCATGGTTGGGAATCAAACTCATGACCCCAGTGCTGTGAACCACTAAGCCACCTAATATTTATATGTTCTGTTAGTAAAGTGTAAGAAATATGCAAAACAGACAGTTCAGATAAACCAATAGTTGCCCTTCCCACACAAGTATGTATAATACTTACATTGATCCAGATTTGGTTGACCAAATCATGTCTTGAATATGCATTTGAAAGTCCATATTCTGATAAATCAGTAGGACAGATTTTGGCCCTGGTAAAGAATACATGTAGAGATGGAGATAGGATGGCTGCTGATTTACGCTATGTGATGGAGTTAGAGAACCATACAGACTGATTATGACAAGAGATGACATAAGCCAAATGCATGTAAACTCATGTGTTTGTGTGAGTGTCATTTACTTACCCATTCAAGGTTAAGTCTCCTGCATTTCCATCCAATAAGATCCACAGGGAGGGCATTAGGCTTCTCTATATATTTTTGGAAATGTCCAACAGAAAAACAGCAGCACTTCTGGTAGCATAGAGGTACTGCAGGCCAGGTACAAATTACGATCTCAATCCTAACAATTAAATAGAAAATTTCCCTTTTGAAAAGGGACAAGGTGGCAAGATTCTTCTGCCATTATTATCCAAATATACTTATTTATTAGAATGTAACGAAAAAGGATTTATTCAAATGCTGTATTTGAATATGACCAAAATTTGTTTGCTCAAAAACTTTGAATCAAATAGGAATCAACAGGGATTCATCCAATAGCTTATTACAATCAGGATTATTTTAGGATTTCTCCAAAATTTCACCAAAAAGTAATGAACAAATGAGCTACATTGTGCTAAGACATTTATGCAAAACATTGTCGAATAGCAATTAAGAAAGGATAATAATTTATGTATACATAAAACACTGTTAGCCAATTAAAATTAACCATGTTTTTTTAAATGTTTATCCTTCGCCAGCCTCACCTTGTTTAATGAAGATATGTTGCAATTAAATTCCATTGATTTATAACATGACCTTTATGAAATATTGAATAAATGTGAATTCATACTTAGTCAGACTAAGGGGTAAATCTATCATACTCTGGTTTCTTCAACTCGCGGGAGTTCGGTGAGATGACAGCTAAAATTTAAAACGGCGCTGCCTTGTAAGGGGAAACTTGCCTTTACAAGGCAGCGCTGCTTTAAATTTTAGCTGTCATCTCGCGGTACTCCCCCGAGTTGAAGAAACCAGAGTATGATACATTTACCCCTAAGTGTAGTGAATAAAATAATATTTATAAATGATTAACAATAGCTATTTTTAACAGATTTTTAGGGTGACATAACATTTTTTAGATATGTGCTGTTATGCTGTGCTGTTATAATATTTAGTATGTAACAAAATAAATTTCAGTGTATATGGATACCAGAATACATGTTTAATGTATTTATTTTCTTGTCTGTCATTTAGGCTGGACTTTCAATCCACAAGCGACAAGAAGAGTTGTGTTGACTATCAGAAGCTGCATTTGACAGCACAGTGTGACAGTGACAGTGATCAACAGGTGTAGAGAATAGAAAGAGAAAAGCACAGATTAACACAACACATTGGAATGAGCAAGGGGAGCAGTCAGGGGAGGGCTGCCAAATTTCATCCTGATGCGCAAGACTCAACTCAGCAGCCTATTTTAAAGAAAAAAATGCAGGTGGCCAAGTGACCCAGCCCAAAGGTATCCCACTATGGGACCAGCCCAGGGGGCAGTTTTGGTTTCTATAAGTGTCGCCCTCCACGGAGATCCGGCGCCATTTCACAGAGAGGCACAGAAGTGCTAGTACGGTTCTTGGCAGTCTCTAGTGCAGTTAGGCAGCGTCATATTTAAAACAGAAAGAGGAGAGTTGTCAGTGTTCTTAAAAGTATCCAGTGACATTCTACTGTGCCATAGTACATACAGAAACAGGAGGGGTGGCAGTGTCCTTGTCACTCTCCAGTCTCCAGTCACATTGTTCTTGTCACTCTCTAGTCTCAGTCATTATGATACTAATCCCTCTACGACATGTGCTAAAGCCTATGTTCAAGTGCATAGCGGATTTAAGTCGGAAACAAAAATGTAATAAAAAAAGCTTGTACCTTTTTAAAGAAAAAAACACCTCTCTAATAAAGGTGAAACTTTACTGTAGAAAAACATAAAATTGCCAACATGCTATTCTACCCAAAATATTAACAGGCATACCAGCATCAGCTAGCTCCCTTCTTTCAGCTAGATTCCAGCACCTGCAATCTACACTGTCATCATCCTCACCCTCATTAGTGTGTATATCATCGTCACACAATACTAATTCATCCCCGATGGAATCCACCATTACAGAAGTCTCTGTACTTTGATGTAATTGCCGATAATGGCCTTCCCCGTGGAATTTGTAGTTCATTTTATGACAGAGCTGTCACAATTTTTGGGCAATTCTTTTACACCAGACCAAATGGCAAAAATTTGTGCTGACTCATCTGCATCACCACTGGGTGTCTTTGGAAAGCTAAGTTTTTTCCTAGCAGCAATTGCCAAAGAAACTGAGGGAGGATGAGTTGTCATATCATGTACCACTTGAACTGTCAGCTTGCTGACCAGAAGCTCATTGCATCTCTTGAGATCTGGGTCAGCTGGAAAGAAAGAGAAGACACATCTCTTAAACCTAGGATCATGCACAGTCGCCAAAATGTAGTTCTCCGATTTCAAGATGTTGATAACTCTCGGATCCTGGCATAGCAAATAAAGTAATTGATCTACAAGTCCTACATAGTTAGCAGAATTGCTTAGTTTCATCTCCTCCTTCAATTTCTCTAGCTGCTTTTCCAAAAGTCTAATTAGGGGAATCACTTGACTCAAGCTAACATTGTCTGAACTCACTTCACAGGTGACTACTTAGAGTGGTTTCAGCACCTTGCACAACACGGAAAGTATTCTCCATTGCGCTGGACTAAAGTACATTCCCCCTCAAATTTAATTCTTCTTGCAGCAGCTGCAATCTCCTACATGCTGTTGCAGAATGTCGTAAATGACCCAAATTAATTCTGGACACAAACAGTATCTCCTGCATGTGTCGAAGTCAGCAAATTGGATAAAGTCATTTCAATTAAAGTCTAGCAAACCTGGTTGTCTATGTCTGAAAAGATGCGTACGGTACGCTATGACGTACAAGGGCACGCTACGGCGTGAAAGGGCGTACGCATCCACTGCACGTGGCAGCAACAGTAATTGGTCTTTTACCATACATTCGCACAAACACGCATACTTATAAAATAGTACACATTAATAGTAGTTGCAACACATAGTCAGTTATGTCGAAATATAGTAGTATTTATATGTTATATCAGAGTTACATGCATATTAGTGAAATACACGGAACGGGTTAAAGGAATAACCTCATGAGTGGTATCATAATGAACCTTGTTACATATCCTACTGTTTGGTTCACTCTGCGAGGGAATCGCAGAGTGCATACTCAAGTTATGAATGATAGGGAATTATGAACTACTTAAGACTAAGGAATCCTGGCGGGAAGAGCAGAGCATACCCCCTGCAGAGATGACCCCCTCCTTTGGATTCCTTAGGATGAACTAGCCAATGATTGACGACCCCTTGGACATTCCTGAGACCCGGACCGATAGATGCAAGCTATACCATATTCATTGTATTACTGTATTTGATTGTGTATATAAGCAGCAGCTTGTGATCCAGAGGGCAGACATCTTGTCCCCAGACTTCAGGATTGAATGACTGCACTGGATCCAGAGCGCCTGCGATAAGTAACGGCTGTATTTACTATTACTTCGCTTGAGCATATTATTCCACTTATTGCGAATAAATCTTTGTGCTTTGGAAACACAAATCGAGGTTCGACAATCGTTATTGGTTAGCGACAATACGCACATAACACATGTCACTGTCATTTCTTAAAAAGCTCGGTACCACCAAGTTGATTGTGTGAGCAAAACAGGGAATGTGATGGAATTCTCCCCACTGTAATGCTCTCACAATATTGGTGGCATTATCACAAATGACATATCCTCAGGAGAGTCCAAGCGGGATAAGCCATGTTGCAATGACGTCCCTTAATTTTTCAAACAGGTTGTCAACAGTTTGCATTAGTGTAACCGGTGATACACAAATGTAGGATACCACTTTGTATTTGCAACAGGATGAGGGGGATATTTGTGTAGCTGACAATGACGCTAACAAGGATGTTGATGAGGATGATGTTGTTTGTGTAATTCCTGCACCAGTGGAAGCAGTTCTTGCCAATGATAAGAAGAAGGCCATTGTCATACCTGGGCATAAGACCAAAAAATTCACCTCTTATGTGTGCAATTATTTTTACCCAATCCTGACAACAGTTGTTTAGCCATTTGTAAAGCCACACCGACAACACCTTCCTCATCAATATCCTCACTAGTGATTCGAGTTGGTCCTGCATCCAAGTTGGTAATGCTAGATGACTTCTCCCCTATCCAGGATTACTCTGAAGAAGTTTTGAGCACTAGTCTCGCTGCTGCTGCTGGGGGTTGATCTTCAACCCAGAAGTAGACCAAGAAGAAGACTACTAGTAGTTTACAACAATTGACTGTTAAACAATCCTTTGCAAGAGGAAGTATGAAGGCTGTCACCCAGTTGCAAGGAGGATCACAGACACCATGGCACCTATGTTAGTATTAGATCTGCGTATATTATACATAATTAATGCAGCTGGTTTTAGACAGCTAATTGAGGTCCTGTGTCCCCATTACCAAATTACATTACTATACTATTTTACTAGAAAAGCAATTCCTCACCTCTACCAGAAGGTTCCATAAAATTTAATTATTGGGCAACAAAATGCCATTTTACCCACTGTACACTTAACCACAGATATGTGGAAAAGCGGAACTGGACAAACTAAAGATTATATGACTGTGACAGCCCACTGGGTTGGTGAATTGCTTTCAGCAGCAGGGACAGCAGCAGCATGTACCCAACAATGCCAGGTTATTCTGAGGCAGGCTACTCTGTGTATCAGTGGCTTCACTAAGAGGCATACCGATAATGCAGCCACAAGGGGAATACTGATATGGAGGCGGGTCCTCTTCTCCAAATATAAAACAACAAACATATAATCCCCAGGTGCAAAAGATGAATGTATGCAATATAAAATTTATAGTAGTCAGCTATATCAGCAAAAAACAGCCGGTAAAAGATCGATCTATACTATATCTATAAAGTATCCCTGAAGAGGCCCAGTCGGGTGAAACGCGTATTACTGTATATTATCATTTTTGAACATTTCATACATTGGCTACATGAATACTTTCACTGGCCGGTTTTTCATTTTTGGTCAGCTGATATAGCTGACGAACTATATCCATCTTTATGCGCATGTGCGGAATCCGGGCAGCACTCGAGAGTTTGTTCCATTTGTACTATGATATCTCCGAACTAGGGAGACTACATACTTTCCAGACAGTTTGAATACTACTTATGATCTTCACAGTGAGCGTTTGTATTTTTGGACCCCTGCTGTGAGTTATGTCATCTCAGGTTCACATATTTTTGGACATTGCTCTATGAGATAGCGGCATTCAATTACATTGTGGATTTGTTAGTTTTTTTCCTCTGAAGATGTTTCTGAACTTTTACATACATTTATGCTTTTTCAATATATAGCGGTGTTCACTTTTTACTGTGGATTCATTTGTCTTTTATCTCTGAAGATCTCTTTGGACTTTATACATAGTTATGCATTTTTAATGAATATTTTTTCTTCCTGCAGGTTGTTTTAATTCATCTATATTATAATAGACTGATGGCCATTGCTTTATGTTTTATTTTCCATCTATTATATTTAATTATATATTTACAGGTCCGGACCTGGATGTTATAGCCTTTTGAGCAAGTTTTAATATATGTCTATATTTTGACTACTATAAATTTTATATTGCATACATTCATCTTTTGCACCTGGGGATTATATGTTTGATGTCACTGCAACATGACTTATCACGTTTGGACTCTCCTGAGGATATGTCATTTATGATAACGCCACCAATATTGTGAGAATATTACTGCTGGGTGAAATCCATCACATTCCCTGTTTTGTTTACACAATCTACTTGGTGGTACAGAGCTTTTTGAAAAATTACAAAACAACTAAGCTTTTCTAAGAGACCCAAGGATGATGCAGACAATTCAGCAGAACATTTTGACATTTGGTCTGGTCTAACAGAGTTTCCAAAAAAATCATGACATGTCTGTCGTAAAATGAACTACAAATTTCACGAGGAAGGCCCTTACTGCCATTAAGGTCAAAGTACTGAGACTTCTGTAATGGTGGATTTCAACTGGGATTAATTAGTACTGAGTGATGATGATGTACACACTGATGAGGTTGAGGATGACGACAATGTAGACTGCAAGTGCTGGGATCTAGCTGAGAGAAGGAAGCTAGCTTACGCTGGAATGCTTATTAATATTTCGGTAAAATGGCATGTTGGCAATTTTATGTTTTTCTACAGAAAAGTTTCACCTTTATTAAAGATGTGTTTTTTACAGATCAAGTTTGCAATTTTTCTCAAAAGCCATCTGACCCCCACCACATACAATGAAAGAATGATTGAACTGACTAACAGCCTTTTACAGGCACCACACAGGTGCAACTCCTGATCAGTCTGCTGAGATGTCACGGTTGGCTTATGGGAAATTGATCCCTATGCTCTGCTGGACATAGCTTAGCCCACCCACAGGCGCGGAGTCTAACAGGCAGGGGGTTTTCACCAGGAACCCCCTGCAAGGAGGTATGGATTTAGCGGCAGAAGGAGCCAGGTAACACGGGTAGAAGCAAATGAGGCACAAGGAGAATAGATGTCCTGTGATACAACGAGGGAAGCAGAGGCTGTCACTATGGTGTATCCAATGGTGATTGGTAGAGATACTGGAACAGCGGGAGTACAGCACTGGCGTATGCCGAGCACACACGGGAAAGCAGAGGTAGCTGAGGGAGAACAGTCAATGAGTCACCAAGGCAGTTGCGTCTCACAGTGATTGCGGTTAGAGAACTGGAGCTGTCACGATGAAGTACATCAGAGATGGTATAGAATAGAGATGGGCGGGTCCGGTTCCCCGAGAACCGAACCCACCCGAACTTTGCCTATCCGAGTACCGAGCTACTCAGCTCGGTACTCTCCCGCCCGCTCCGAATCCAAATCGAGGCCGAACGTCATCGTGACGTCGTCGGATCTCGGTTCTCGCGATACTTCAACATTATAAATACACGTCTCCACAGCAATCCATCGCCATTTGACAGAGGGAGAGAGCAGGGTGTAGTCACAGGCTGATTAGAGCAGGGACAGAGAATCCAATATTCTTCTTGCAATTGCTCTAACAAAAATCGCTAGAGAAGAGAGGAGGAAAGAGGTTTATTATTTTTTTTTAATATTTGGCACTCCCCAGTGCTTTAGGGGTGTCCCCCATAATTGTGCATAAATATTTCTGGCTGTCAAAAGTCATATCTGTCAGCAGTATCTACCAACTAATTTTTAGCACTCCCCAGTGCTTTTGGGGTGTCCTCCCTAATTGTGCATAAATATTTCTGGCTGTCAAAAGTCATATCTGTCAGCAGTATCTACCAAATAAATTTTAGCACTCCCCAGTGCTTTTGGGGTGTCCCCCATAATTGTGCATAAATATTTCTGGCTGTCAAAAGTCATATTTGTCAGCAGTATCTTACCAAATAATTTTTACCACTACAAGTGCTTTGCGCTCAGAATGGATTCAAAGCAGTCCACATATGATCAGAATGAGCAACCAGGTCACCAGTCCTGATGTTAGTGTTCCCAGTACGTCATCTGAGCAAGGCGATGTCAAACTACACAGTGTTTCGAAATCAGTCCAAAAAACAAAAACCCCCCAAAAATTTACTGTGTTGAAGCAAAAAAGAAGTGTTACTGAGCAGAAGTTAAGTGCCGATAAAAAAAAAAATGCCAACATGCCATTCTACACACGCAGTGGCAAAGAGAGAATGAGGCCTTCACCTTTGGCTATTAGTGGCAGATCCAAAAATGTTACCAAGCCTACAAGTGGTGCACAACTACTGTTACGCGTCAAAGCCGAGCTGCAAGATAACAGTAAGGCATTAGAGGATAATGTTTGCTCTGAATCAGAAATGACACCAATCCCTGTGGAGAGTCCATCCACCAGTGGTATGTCTAATCGTGAGCATTCTGTTTATATACCCATAAAGAAGGGCCCTTTCAGCAGTTCTGCTGATGTGTACCTGAACAGCCCGAGTGTAGCCGGTGATACACAAATTGAGGATGCCACTTTGGAAATAGAAGAGGATGAGGGGGAGATTTGTGGAGGTGACGAGGGCGCTAATGAGGATGTTGATGATTATGATGCAGATAGATACAAATTGTCTTTCTCAATTTCTATTTATATTCTAGATTATATAACGGCTGAATAGTTTTCTATTTTACTCCTAGTGGAGAGGGGATCTGATGCAGACAGATACCAAACTGCCTTTGTCCATTTCTTTGTATATTCGAATTTCTAGTTCTACAGTCTATGCAGGCTGCTTTTTTTTCTATTTTACTACAAGTGGATGGGGGGGTGGGTCTGGTGCAGACAGATACCAAACTGCCTTTGTCCATTTCTTTATATATTCGAATTTCTAGTTCCACAGTCTGTGCAGGCTGCTTTTTTTATATTCAACTACAAGTGGAGGGTGGGGGGGGGCATAAATAGCCACCAAACTACCATGTTCCATTTAATTTTACTTTCTAGTTCCACAGTCTGTGCAGGCTGCTCTTTTTATATTCAACTACAAGTGAAGGGTGTAATATACACCCAAAGATGATGGCTACATTGCCAATAATCAAAGATGGAGGAGGTAGACAACCAGGTTTGTCTGTATAATTTGCAGACAAGTGTTAGAATTAAGGACGGCCTACCAGGGATTAAACGGTTTTTCTCATAATTTATTAGCTTTAGAATTACCTCACTTATCTAAGAAACTGGTGGAGCACTAAATTAGGTTATTTTAGACCAAAAAATTTCATTTTTTTCAAAAATAGCAAAACCAAACAAAAACCAAAACCAAAACACACAAAACACCGAATTGTAAAGCGCTACGGAATTTGCTGGCGCTATATAAATAAATGTTGATGATGATGATGATGAAGGGCGGTTTTGCAAAACCAAAACCAAAACACGAAGGTAATCCAGATCCAAAACCGAATACAAAACCAAAACACGGGAGTCAGTGACCATCTCTAGTATAGAAGTACTAGAGCAGCAATAGTTCAGTACAGCCGGAGACTTGAGTGCAGACTGAAGTAGTGGGGGTAACTCGTAGTAACAGCTAATGAGTCATAATAGTAGCAGCGGCTCTGAGCGGTAGCAATGAGAGAACTGAAGCTGTCGCGATGAAGTACACTGGAGATGGCAGTAGCAGTGCTGGAGCAGCAATAGTTCAACACAGCAGGAGACTGAGAGCAGACTGGAACACAAGCAAACCATGAGGAGAACAGGAACCAGGACCACAGGCTACAGGAAGTGAGCTTGAAGAACAGGCAGCAGACAGGTGAATTCAGGAGGTTTAAATAGTGCTCCAGAAGTGCTTAGCCAATGAAAAAGAGGGAGGAGGTCCTGAAGTGCAATAGGTTTGCACCTGCACAGATCTGAATATAGCTGAATGAATGAATGAAGTTATTCTGATGCTGGAACATGGCATTTTCCAGATAAATGAAATGCAGGTAACGGGACAGGTACTACTTGCGGGACCGAAGCGTTACATGAGAGACTGGCAGACCAGAAGACATGGCCTGGGCCTTGTGTATGGAGCCCACCCTTCTCTCTCCATACATAACACCAGAGACCTTTACCATATTTTCCTACAACTGGGAAAACACTTTGAGAAGGTTTTCCTCAGACAGAAACAATCTCCCTGGTGTTTTAAAATACAAATGATAGGAAGAAGAGCATAGCATAAAAAAAATGAAAAATTAAATTATTTTATTGATTTAAATGGTTAATAAGGGAACTAAAACATTACAGCATGACATAAAAATGTAAATAAGAGGTAGATATTAAAACAGCAGTGGGAAGCAAATACAAAGAAGACACAGCTATGCAATAACAATAAGAAAAATAATAAAATAGAAAAAACATGACAGTCTACACATTGATTACATAGGTTACTAAGTGATTACGTGGCACTAAACCATAACAAGACCAAACACACACACAAAAAAAAAAATGCTAACAGTAGAGGCAATCCAATAGCATTAGTACAGTATTTGACAAAAAATACGCGTGAGTCAATGTATTGATTACATTGGCTGCTAAAGAAAAATTGGAAGGAAAAATAGAGTCTACACACAACGAAATTGTAGGGATCAGAAGCTTAAACAAATATTTTAAATAATGATGTGAAAATATGGCTTGATAAAAAAAAAATACAATTACAATTAATGTAAAAATAAAATGGACACATAGCTGTTTATTGGACTACAACATACATTGCCATTAGATCCTAGCTATCATTGTATTGCTAAATAGGTGCCAATTAATATGGATGATTAAAGTACAGGGTTTTTTGGGGTGCTAAGTGCTCAGTGAATTTGCAGGCCTCTGTGTGCAGTACTGGAACCCTCTTCGGGATCATCTTCTTCACTGTCCTCCTTGTTCTCCACATCCTCTTCTTCCAGAATTGCAGGTGTTGCTGCGACGGCTTCAGGAAGACGACAGGTCTGGTGCACTTCTTCCACTTCTTCTTTGCTGGAAGTTTAACCACTTAGTTCTTCCTCTGCTTCTTGCTTCTGTGGAGAAACACACCTCTTACACTCCCTGGACATGCTGTCCAATTAATGAGTTAATAAAATAAACTCAGAATGATAGTTGTAAAAAAGATTGTTATTAAAAAAACAGTTCGGTTTTAATTCAAATCTGTCACGATAAGAAAAAGAATTGGCAATCAGCTCTCTGAAAACAATAGATTTCGAAATCAACAGTCAGGAAAAGCCAGATATGCCACCAATGGTGTGAATCTGAACCCATAGACTCATAAGCCCCTTCTATTTTGAGGTCAACCAATTATGACATTCGGGAGGGATCCCACAGCTGGATGCAAAGTACTTAAAAAAAGCAGCTTGTAAGCAGCAGCCATGACCAAATCTCACTGTACCTTGTCATGGGTTCAGCTTTACACCATTAGCAGGGCAGAGCTTATGTTCTACCTATTTTGCAAACCTATGTATTGAGAAGTATGCAGAAGTTTTAAGCAAGACATAGAAAAAAGTGTGTAGACCACAGCAAAGCACCAGGCTCAGAGACCTAATAGCCAGGTGGTATTAAAGAAGGTCATGGTTGTGTCTCTCAGGTTCATATCCCTCTACAGGCTTCTCCTTTAAGTGCTGCTGTGGCATCTGTCCTGAATGTTTCACCGCAAAATGGGCGGAGCTTACGTGTCCAAGGGCATATCTTCACATTATTGGATAGGCAGAGCTTTTTTCCCAGCTGTTTTGCAAGCCTATTTATTGGGATTGTATTCAGTAGGTTCGTAAAAGACATAGAACGAGGTCTCTAGTAGGTATCAAAAACAACAGGTGGCTCAAAAGACTAGTAGAAAGGCACTGTGAAAGTAGGTCTATGCTCCGGCTTATATTCAAATACACTTACAGGCTGCTCTCTTAAAGTTCCGTTATTAAAGTGATATATGTAACTATAATGTGAAAATGATGAGGAAGTGAACCTAATTGAGTAAACAACTATTTATTGTTATAAGCTAGATGACCAGCACAAGCACAGACACAGAAGGTTAAAACATGCATACATGAAACTACAGTCTAAAATAAAATAAAAGCAACATAGGTTTCCAATATTGGAGGATGTACCATCCATACAGAAACTACCATCAATAGTGGCTGGTTGAAAAACTTAAGAGTCCAAACAAATGATGTTAAAAAACGGATCCAATTATATCCAAGGCATGGTTGCTTAATACATTGAAAGCGGAGCTGTCACCTAAGTCTCACAAAAAGGGGTATAATCTCAATACTTGCTGTTATGTAGTCCTTTCTAATCCTGGTGTTTCGAAACATGCTGGCTGGCTTCCTGATAGTAGCAGACTGGCGGTCCTTAGTGATAGTGTGTTACGAGGCAGTGTGCGTTCCGCTGTGGAACGTACAAACTCCTTCATGTCGGCTGTTCCTGGTTAGGTGATGAACGAGAGGAGTCACCGAGACGCGTTTTGTCACTAGTGTGACTTTCTCAATGGGAAGTGTGTGAGTCTCGGTATTATCAGTATATATGCCCACACTTTGATTGACAGTTGTTAGATAAGCACATAAGTTTACGTGTAAGCACTGTCCTGATTATTTGTTGGTGATAGTGATTCATCAATACAGTACTGCTAGAGCAGTTTGAATGAATGAAACAAATAAAATTCAGTAGGTATAAACAAGAGAAGCTATATGCAGATATTCGTTTAGCAATTGTCAAGATATCAAATACAATTAAACAATAAGCAAGTCTTGTTACAATAGACCAATTTTAAATGCTTAGAGAATATAGCTATCCCCTCACCCTTCCCTCTAGACCTACATACGGCAACTAGGGTATTGGTAAATACTATCAGATATTATTGAATATTATTGACCTAGCGGCCCAATAGGGATGAGGCATTGTGTTTGAAGTTAAAATTTTAAATTCTATATCAGAGTAGGTCAATAATATTCACCTTATTGTTAGGATGTCCCCCGTATTTTGCAAACTAGCTATTGGGAAGTATGCAGTAGATTAAAGGAAGATATAGAAAAGATATCTAAGAATTATCAAAGCATCAGGTGGCTCAGAATGCTCATATTCCAGTACTGACAAAATAGGGCATGCTTCCATCGCAGATTCAAATCTGCTGACATGCTGCTTTTTTAAGTGGCATCCTTCCAGACTGTTCTGATTGGTTAACCTGAAAGGGGTGGGGCTTAATTGTCCTTAGATTCAGCTTTCACACCATTGGCAGGACGGAACTTATTTCCCCCTAGTTTGTAAGCCTATATACTGGGTAGTATGAAATAGGTAAGCGAAAGACATAAAAAAAGGTTTGAAGGTTTTCTCAAAACCTTTGATGGCTCAGGGGATTAACAGCCAGGCACTGTAAAAGTAGTTAATTTCTGCGTGTTGAAATCCTTTTACAGGTTGCTATTTTTAAGCACCTTGCATTCTTCTGTGGTATCCGTTCTGACTGTCTTGATTGGTTGACCCCAAAAGGGGAGGGCCTTAAAAGTCCAGTTCAGCTTCATGCCATTGGATTGGTAGAGCTTATCCTCCCCTCCTCCATTTTGCAAACCTATGTATTGGAAAGTATGCAGTAGGTAAGAGAAAGACACAGAAACATGTCTGTGGGTTTTTACCAAATCACCAGGTTAAGTAAGTTATGGCTGCTGCACGTGTTCAAATCCCCTTTTGTTTTTATTTTTTTGTAAGTGGCATCCCTCCTGGCTGTCAGGCGCTGCCTCCGCACCCCACATAGGTGCCGGAGACGGTCGCCTTGTGGTGGTCGCTCAGGCAACGGGACGTACCTCTGGGGTATTACGGTGTTACGCACACATGCGTTGTGCACCGTGTCCCGTTGCTAGGCAAAGGTATGCCAGCTCTCTCTCTGCTGTCGGCGTTTAGCTGCACCGGAAACCCCTGCTCCAATCAGAGGACACATGCAGATATTTAAACCTCACTGTCTGACAATTCTGCCTCCATCACTGCACTGGTGACTATCTGGGAGAACTGCGACATGCGCACCTCACGCAGCAATGTCCATACCTCCTTGTGGGGGTCCCTGGTGAACACCGGGGGTGCGTTAGACTCCGTGCCTCCCAGTTTAGTAGTGCCAATACCAGTCAGTGGTAATTCCTGTGTCGAACACGTGACACTGGCTGTCTTAATTGGCTGACCTCAAAAAAGGGATGAGCCTAAATTTCAATGGGCTCAGCTTCACGCCACTGGGTTGGCAGTAGGGATGTGCACGGGCGACTTTTGAAGTCTCGTGTTTTGTGTTTTGGATCCGGATTTTCTCGATGTTTTGGGTTCGGATTTGTTTCGCAAAACACCTGCCGAAAGGTTTTGGTTCGGATTTAAGGTTTTGGATTCGGATTTTTTTTGAAAAAAGCATAAAAAGTTAAAAAATCAATTTTTTGGGCTTATTTTCACTCCTACGCTATTATTGACCTCAATAACATTCAATAACAAGCATTTCCACTAATTTACCGTGTATTCTGAACACCTCACAATATAGTTCTTAGTCCAAAATGTTGCAACGAGCTATCTTTCTGGACTGCGTAGTGGAGTGGTCCCCACAATATAATAAGAAAACCATCAACTGGTCTTAATCGCACCAAAACATGTACCTGGACTGCGCAGAGGAGTGGTCACCACGATATAAATTAAAAACCCTGAACTTGTATGATTCGCACTAATAATGTACCTGGACTGCGTAGAGGAGTGGGTCACCACAATATATATAATAAGAAAACCATCAACTAGTATGAATCGCACTGAATAATGTACCTGGACTGCGTAGAGGAGTGGGTCACCACAATATAAATTAAAAACCCTGAACTTGTATGATTCGCACCAATAATGTACCTGGACTGCGTAGAGGAGTGGGTCACCACAATATATATAATAAGAAAACCATCAACTTGTATGATTCGCACCAATAATGTACCTGGACTGCGTAGAGGAGTGGGTCACCACAATATAAATTAAAAACCCTGAACTTGTATGATTCGCTCCAATAATGTACCTGGACTGCGTAGAGGAGTGGGTCACCACAATATAAATTAAAAACCCTGAACTTGTATGATTCGCACCAATAATGTACCTGGACTGCGTAGAGGAGTGGGTCACCACAATATATATAATAAGAAAACCATCAACTTGTATGATTCGCACCAATAATGTACCTGGACTGCGTAGAGGAGTGGGTCACCACAATGTTATTAAAACACCATAAACAGGTCTGAATTCCACCCAAAAAGTTTATGGACTGCGTAGTGTAGTGTTCCCCACAATATTATTTAAAATTTTTGCAGCAACAGTCAACGTTGTTTAATATCTGATACACCTCTATCTGGACTGCATATTGGAGTGGCCCCGGTACCCAATTTGGTACTGGGGCCACAATACCTCCTCCAAACATGGTACAGACCATTCGTCATTGAGATCCCATCAAGTATGTTAAAGACAGACAGGGTCGAAGTGTTATTGGTTGACTTTGTAAACCAAAAAACTGTCCCTGTTGCACATAGTCGTGCAATGAAGACTGACTTTTTCATTTAAAGGCACCATCTTTCAAGTGTAGTGTTTGTAAGTCATATTATACTTTTGGTAAAATTGGTTTATTTTGTTCCTCTTTATGGTAACTACTAATAGAATTAAAGTATTAAATAGAAGCGGCAGTTCCTCTTTATGGGAATTAGTAATAGAATTAAAGTATTAAATAGAATTAAAGTATTAAATAGAGTGGTATAGAGTGGTAGTGTGGTATAGAGTGGTCCCCACAATATAATAATAAAACACTCAACTGGTCTGAATTCCACCAAACAAGTATCTGGACTGCATAGAGGACTGGCCACTGGGCACCACAATAAAAAATATATAGAAAACCTTCAATAGGTCTGAATTAAACCCAAAAATAGTATCTGGACTGCATAGAGGACTGGCCACTGGCCACCACAATATAATATATAGAAAACCTTCAACAGGTCAGAATTACACCCAAAAATAGTATCTGGACTGCGTAGAATAGTGGGCACTGGGCACCACAATAAAAAATATATAGAAAACCTTCAATAGGTCTGAATTAAACCCAAAAATAGTATCTGGACTGCATAGAGGACTGGCCACTGGCCACCACAATATAATAAATAGAAAACCTTCAACAGGTCAGAATTACACCCAAAAATAGTATCTGGACTGCGTAGAGTAGTGGGCACTGGGCACCACAATAAAAAATATATAGAAAACCTTCAACAGGTCTGAATTAAACCCAAAAATAGTATCTGGACTGCATAGAGGACTGGCCACTGGCCACCACAATATAATATATAGAAAACCTTCAACAGGTCAGAATTACACCCAAAAATAGTATTTGGACTGCGTAGAGTAGTGGGCACTGGGCACCACAATAAAATATATAAAAAAACCTTCAACAGGTCTGCATTACACTGCACATACAGCTGCTCCTCCATCCTCTCCATCATATACATGTTGGAGTTTCAGCGTGTGAAAACCTCTTGTTTTTGATAATGTCAGTGCATTTTGAATATTTTTCAATTTGCCCCACAACACTGAATGTACTTTATCTATGATACGCATCTATCTATCTTGACTGCATAGTGTGGTGGCCCCGGTACACAATTTAGTACCGAGGCCACAATATAATTAAAAAACCCTCCACGGGTCAAACTTCCACCAAAAAAGGGTATGGACTGCGTAGTGTGCCCGGAACACAATTTTTTACAGCGCCAACAATATAATTAAAAAATTGGGCATCAACTGTCACCGTTGTTTAATATCTGATACACCTAAATATGGACTGCACAGTGGAGTGGCCCCGGTAGTAAATTTGGTGCCGGGGCCACAATACCTCCTCCAACTTCCAAGTGTAGTGTTTATAAAGACAGACAGCGTCGAAGTGTTATTAGTTGACTTTCTTAACCCTAAAATTGTCCCTGTTGCAAATATTCGTGTAATGGACAGTTACTTTTTCATTGAAAGACTCAACCTTTCAAGTGTAGTGTTTATAAAATATAAACAACAATACAGTAGTTTTAGAGCATGTCAATACCTCTTGTTTTAAATTATGACAGGGCATTTTACTTTTGGTTTAATTTCTTGAATTTGTTTAAATTTGGTTTTACTTTTTGAACATGGCAAACGACTGTTGATTGGTCATATAATGCAAAAAAAAAAGTTCCAAGATGGAATTGTCCTTGGGCCCTCACACCCACCCTTATGTTGTTGAAATAGGACATGCACACTTTAACAAACCAATCATTTCAGCGACAGGGCCTACCAAACAACTTTGGCTGAAATGATTGGTTTGTTTGGGCCCCCACACCAAAAAAGCTATTCATCTCTCCCTGTACAGACTAAACAGGCTCTACTGAGGCAAGATGTCGTCCTCATCCTCAACCTCTGATTCCTCTCCCCCTACAGTGTGTACTTCCTCCTCATCACACATTATCAATTCGTCCCCGCTGGACTCCACAACCACAGGTCCCTCTGTACTATCTGGAGGGCAGTGCTGTACTTCATTGAGGAATTGATTATTCATTTTTATAAACATCATTTTTTCAACGTTGTGAGGAAGCAACCTCCTTCGCCGCTCACTGACCAGGTTCCCCGCTGCACTAAAAACTCTTTCCGAGTACACACTGGAGGGGGGACAACTCAGGTAAAATAGAGCCAGTTTGTACAGGGGCTTCCAAACTGCCTTTTTTTCCTGCCAGTAACAATATGGACTGTCTGACATGTCTACTTGGATGGTGTCAGCAAAGTAATCCTCCACCGATTTTTCAATTGTGACAGCATCCAATGCAGCGACAGTAGACATGTCTGCAATGGTTGGCAGGTCCTTCAGTCCGGACCAGATGTTATCAGCATCCCCGCCGGCGCCTCTTTTAGGAAAACTGAGCTTTTTCCTCGCAGCCATAGATGTGGAAGAAAATGAGGGTTTCCTATGTCGTAGGTGGCTGTGTAGGCTTGAATGGCCTTTTGATGCTCCTCCATCCTCTGCAGCATATAGAGGGTGGAGTTCTAGCACGTCACTACCTCTTGTTCATTTAGATTGCAAGGCTTGTAAATACTTTGAAGATAAAAAAAAGCAGGCTGCACAAACTGTGGAGCTAGAAAGTTAAATTAAATAGACCACGTTTTTTTGGTGGCTAGTATCTATGCCCCCCCCCCCTACACTTGTAGTTGAATATAAAAAAAGCAGCCTGCATAGACTGTAGAACTAGAAATTCAAATATACAAAGAAATGGACAATGGCAGTTTGGTATCTGTCTGCATCAGATCCCCTCTCCACTAGGAGTAAAATAGAAAACTATTCAGCCGTTATATAATCTAGAATATAAATAGAAATTGAGAAAGGCAATTTGGTATCTGTCTGCATCATAATCATCAACATCCTCCTCACCCCCAGCTACATCAATATCCTCCTCCCGGTGTACAACATTCACACCTTCATTAGCCAAATCTGTAACTGGACTGTGGGTGATCCTTCCAGCATATGCAGAGGGCGTGCTGCAAATGGTGGAAGGAGTCACCTCTTCCCGTACAGTGATGGGAAGGTCAGGCTTTGCAACCACCAACAGCCTTGGACTCGCCTTGGGGATTTGTGATAATTTCTCTTTAGAAGGCCGAGTTGTTTGCTGTTTTGTTGCTGACACCATAACTCTCTTCAATTTTTTGTAGGGGGGGGGGAGGAGGAGGAGGAGGGCTAAGATCCTTGGGTGAAGCTGAACCACTAGTCATGAACACAGCACAGGACCCAGCAGCACTACGGAACTCAGCAGGACAGAGCACAGGACACAGCACCACTGCACTGATACTGCAGAATGTGTGAACTTTGTAATATTGCAGTACCACTGGACTTTTACTGCTGAATGTGTGAACTTGGTAATATTGCAGTACCAATGGGCTTATACTGCAGGATTGGTTGTGCAAATTTTGTGGTAATTTAAAAAAAATTTAATTAGTGTTTGGTATTTTTTTAAATAACTTTTTTTTATTTTTTTAAACACAGGGGAATATTGGGGAAATAACTATGCCCTTAGAAGCACAGAGCACAGGACACAGCACCACTGGACTGAACAGGACACAGCACAGGACCCAGCAGCACCACTGACCTCAGAAGGACAGACCACAGGACACAGCACCACTGGACTGAGCACAGCACAGCACAGCACTGAACTGAACAGCACGAGATATAGCAAGACAGAGGACCACCTAACACACCCTCCCTCTACCCTGATCAATGCCCGAGTGAAGATGGCGGCGACTAGCGGGGAATTTATAGGATCCGAGTATCGCGAGATCCGACAACGGGATTATGAGTCAGAGCCTCAGTTTCAGATTGAATTTGGCGCCAATACCCGGATCTGTCTCGGATCTGACTCGGATCGGCAACGTTCGGGTGGGCTCGGATTTCATAAATCCGAGTGCGCTCATCTCTAGTTGGCAGAGCACTTATTCCTCCTTATTTGCAAACATATGTATTGTGATTTATGCAGAAGGCTAGAGGAAGACATAGAAAAATGTCTCTGGGATGATCCGTTTTTCTTTTTTATATTCAATATTGAATACATCTATTTGGGAGAAAAAAATCCTGATCATCCCTATGGAGGACGCCAAAGAAATTTGAACCCAGGCTTATTATTTCTTTCTATCTTGTAAGTGTTATCACTTAAGGAGTTGGGTGAAGATATCACATATCCCACTATATGGAACACGTTTAAAATATTCAAGGCACTTATATATTTTGTATCTGGTGAGTGGACTCACATAAGAAGAAATCTTTGGATTGAAGTGGATTAATTTTATATTCATTTTATATTTATCTTACAATGTCACTTGTTGTTACAATATTATACTATGTTATGATTTTGTATTTTTCATGGTATATCACTATATAGCGGAGAAAGATCTGAACAAGGTGACCCACGGATCTACCTCAAAAAAATTTAAGTATTTTATCTTTTTTATTTATGTATAGACGTGGTTAAGAATAAGATTGGTTTTATGTGTATCGCTTCACGGTGGGACACATTTATGTGACTGCAGTCAGCAGCGTTGAAACACCCTTATGCATATATTTGTCAAATCTAATTTGGGAAGATTGTGTGATTCCTGTAAGGGGGTTTAGCGGCTGCTGGTTTGTTGCGCAATCTACCCCTCTTATATATTATTCTAACCTGCAACTGATATGCCTCCTGACATATGTATCTATGGTTGCTTCTAACGCTTTGCATGCTGCACTTATGTCAACACACCTTTACTGTACTCTGGCTTAGTTATTTAATATTATAGATTATTAAATAACATAAGGTTCTTGTTAATTATACAGGTCCCACTTGACATGTAGATGTTTTTGTTACATAATTAAAAAGTACCTAATATAGCTTGAATAAATACAGTAAACATATTATGGGGATTCCTTTGTACCAAGTTCCATATAGGGCAGCACTACAGACGACGTTGTGCTTAGATACAGAAGTGTCTTTGAAATCTATTTTGGAATGTTGGCAACTAAGTACATAGGTGGGAACTTCTGACCTGGATAATTCAGTGATGTATTACTCACTGAATGGAAACAGATTGATATAAAGGGCCCGATTCAAGTTTGAATGTAAGTCCAATCGCGTGCCGTATCTTACGTGAAATAGCTGTGTATGCTCAGAAACAATCATTACGCCAATGAACTCAACTGCATGCAATTCATAACTGAACGCAAATGACACATACAACTGTCTACGACATAAAGGGTGGAACGGGGAGGTTGATAAAGGGCGGAAGGATGTAGCCAATATACAGTAACAGCGTGCTGACACAGATCGACTGATTGAAGTTTAGGGTTTCTCTTAAGTACAATTGGTTTCATAGGTATCATTTGAACCAGCTACAGCGGCGGTTCCCAAAGTGTGCGCCGCGGCTCCCAGGGGTGCCGCGAGCCAGACATAAAAAAAAGAGAAGACAGAAACTTACCAATCAGCGCGGCGCCGGGACCCAGCAGCCTCCTCTCTCCCGCAGCAGCTTGTCACTGACGTCTATATTCAGTGACAGCTGCGGGAGAGAGGAGGCTGCTGGGTCCCGGCGCCGCGCTGATTGGTAAGTTTCTGTCTTCTCTTTTTTTTATGTCTGGAGTGGGGCAGAGTGAAAAGGATGGTGGCAGCGGAGGGGGACAGTGTGGAAGCGGAGGGGGACAGTGGACAGCGGAGGGGGACAGGGTGACAGCGGAGGGGGACAGTGTGGCAGCAGAGGGGGACAGTGTGGCAGCGGAGGGGGACAGGGTGACAGCGGAGGGGGACAGTGTGGCAGCGGAGGGGGACAGTGTGGAAGCGGAGGGGGACAGTGGACAGCGGAGGGGGAAAGGGTGACAGCGGAGGGGGACAGGGTGACAGGTGGCAGCGAAGGGGGACAGTGTGGCAGCGGAGGGGGACAGTGTGGAAGCGGAGAAGGACAGTGTGGCAGCGGAGGGGGACAGTGTGGCAGCGGAGGGGGACAGTGTGGAAGCGGAGGGGGACAGGGTGACAGCGGAGGGGGACAGTGTGGCAGTGGAGGGGGACAGTGTGGAAGCGGAGGGGGACAGTGTGGCAGCGGAGGGGGACAGTGTGGCAGCGGAGGGGGGGAGCGTGACAGAGGGCTGCAGATGGGGCAGCGTGACAGAGGGCTGCAGAGGGGGCAGCATGCCTGGGGGTAGAGGAGGGGGACAGCGTGGCAGAGGGCAGAGGAGGGGACAGCGTGACAGAGGGCAGAGGAGGGGACAATGTGACAGGGCAGAGGAGGGGGACAGCGTGGCAGAGGGGGCAGCGTGAGAGAGGGCATAGGAGGGGGAACAGCGTAACAGAGGGGGCAGAGTGCCTGGATGCAGAGGGGGCAGAGTGCCTAGATACAGAGGGGGCAGAGTGCCTGGATGCAGAGGGGGCAGTGTCCCTGGATGCAGAGGGGGCAGTGTCTCTGTATGCAGAGGGGCATTTTTGCATACAACTAAATAAGTATTTTTGTCGTGACCTAAATACTTATTACAATTTTTTGACCCAACTAATTCTAAAACAGGACTGCTCAGTAATTATTTTGGAGGGGTCCCTTGAAAAAAATTGGAGACTCTAAGGGTGCCGTGAACTGCAAAAGTTTGGGAACCACTGAGCTACAGGGCAGGTGTTAAGTGTCGACTGATAGTGATGACTGGCAGTACTTGTTTGGAAAAATACACATATGCATGTCACAAAGGAGCACAGGTGTATGCAGGCAAGACAGACCATAAAAATGCATTGGATTTACAGTACACATTAAGAACATCTTGATTTTCATATTTAATGTAAAAAAATATATTTTTATTAATGATTATACTGCTTAGAGTTATTCACTTACTTTTTAAATGTTTTTTGTATGCGTTCAGAGGTGACCTTTTCTGTTAACATATGTCAAGTACCGTTTAGGCAGAATGTACTAGATTCAAATTGAAAAGCATCTTGAAATCAGCTTAGATTTGAATACTTGAGTTCAAATTTGACTTGAGCCCATGTTTTATTCATTACCCTACCCCTATTAATGGATGTATTATATTATCTTACTGTTCATATTATATTTCTATATTATATTATTTCTTATTAGGCACTTTATTTAAAGTTTAATGTCAGAAAATATTATTCTACTGTGTATTTAATATTTATTAAATAAGAACACAGAATTAATACATGAGGCAGTAAATTTTGACATATGCTCCTGCAAAGCCGCGACAGTCATTTCCCCTCGTGTCCATTTTACTATAAATCTTTCTTTGATTTCCCCCATCCCATCCCATCCCAACCCAAAACCGACAATTATGAGGGCTTTAAAACCGGGCACTGAAACACCACATTAGAGTACAATTTTGCATCTGGGCCTGCCCTTAGCAAACATGGAATACGGATGTTATACTACATCCGGTCCCACCGCTTCCGCTGCTGGCATTCGATGACGCACACTTCTCGCGACTCTCGACACAGGCGCTTCACTAGGTAAAGTAGCAACATGGCGGATATTGCAGAGGGTGAGTAGATTACATTATTAACCTATATATACCACACCGCGCGGCGTGTGAGCTATAGATGTAGGTTTATACTGTATATGCTGCCAGTGCAACAAGTCTTTAAGCAGATTGCAGTGACATGGATTGGATGCAGTGATATGGATTGGACCTACTTCATGCCTTAGATGATTTGTTGCATAAAGGAGAGAATACAGAGATATTCCACTGACTAGTAAACATTCGTGTTCAGGTTTAACATGTACTCAGTTAACTTGTTTGGCGTCTTAGATGTGTTAACAGAAAGCTATTTGCAACAGTCTCAATATATTTTCGACAATCCCCCAAAAAATCTCTTCTGCTAGGTTAATTGGATTCTGACAAAATAGGCTGTGTGTGTGTGTGTGTGTGTACACGAATACAGACTGTAAGCTCCAGTGGGGCAGGGACTGATGTGAATGTTTTAATACTCTCTGGAAAGCACTGTGTAATATGGTGGCACTATATAAATAAATGATCATAAATAATAAGTAGTGGCAGCACATAGGTTGTTAGTGGGATACGGATTTCACATGCTGCATTTTTTTTTAGCTGCAATATAATACTTTATTGTTTGTTTTAATCAGAATCTACTGATTTTCAACATGACTACTGTGCTTTACTGTCACCTTTGTTTAAATATCCTCATATTAAATCCTGTTTTATATAATTTATTATTAACTATATGTTTATTTACTGCTGTCATTTATTCTGCCATTAAATCATTGATCTACCACTAAAACTAAGTTATGCCTCAGCATTATCTGTCCTCCTACCATACGCTCCCCTCTGCAAAACTGAACCATTGCTATGGGTTAGCTGTCTGTCAGGGTTGGCTACCTTACTGCATTGGCCTTTGTCACATTGCTATATATCTTGTAAAATAGTGGGCTTATTGTTCTATACATCCTACACTGTCCTTTTGGCTGCTATAACCTATTTTTTTAGGGCGAGCCTCATATGTTTTTTTTAGCAGTATTTGTCTCATTAGATACATGTTTAGGACCTAATGTTTACTTGCAATGACTGTAAGTTGGTTTTTAACAGCTATTCAGCAAGAAATAGACATCATTTTGTTAGATGGCGCAAGTAACAATGTGTCGGCACAACAATTTTACCATTAGATATATATGATATTTGTATGTCGTGCCTTACGTAGAGTCAACACATATCGCGTCATTGTAAATCTGGTGATTTTGCTTAAGACTTTTTCTGGATATATTCATGCATAACAACCCTCTGCTGCCTATACTTTGAGCATCTCATTCTTGTATTACAGTGGGTGGGTTGCAAAGACATTTTCTATATCCAGTCCTCCAACCTAACAATCTCAGCAATGGAGTTGAGTCTGACAGTAGATACATATATAGTGGTGGTGAGATCTCTGGGGATTTTGAATTGTACACTACTTGTACACTACTTGTACAAAACCAGACAGCGCCTTTCTTTAGCCCACATTTAGCACCAAGCCAGGCAACGCAAATAAAGAGTTGACACCTATGAATATTTCCTCTTGCATATCTGATGCCCCTGTTCTGTTTTCACTATTGCTTTTCAATTCTTCTGACGTTTTTTTCTCATGTGTAAATATTCTAGATCTGACCCCTTACATCACAACTCATTTTAACATTTCCATTGTCCAATTCATAACTATCATTCCAAGCAACTTGTTGGGACTGGCACACTTATATAATTTTAAAACAATCCATCCCTTGTCACTGACTTGGATTAATAAACTATTCTGTCAAGAATACTATGTGCTGCAGACTATTTTTATTTCCATTTCCTGTTTACAAACCATGATTATGGATCGATTTAACTAGTGTTGAAGAGCCAAAATGCCAGCAAAAGTCTTTTACCACTTTTTCTTATCTATCAAAGGGTTAATGCTGGTAAAATCATAGACCTTCACAGCACCATTAGGTAATTTATTAAGCTGTGAAAACCAAAGCTGCCTCAGGATGGCGTTACTGGTATTTTTTAGTGGATTCCAGCTGAAGCCTCTCAAGCTGAAGCACTGTCTCCATTTGCTGTCAGCACTAGGCTTCCGATGCAAGTGAAAAAAAGTCTTTCTCGTGGAAGGGTGGTCTCCGCTAGAGCGCCGCCTGCATACTAAATTGCATTGTTGCTTTATTATGTACCGCTGCGATTTACAGCAATACGTAATGATGGGTACTGCTGTTTAATAATAAATAGACCCCTCAGATCGAAAAACATCGCCAAAGTATTTTTTACACTATGCTTTCAGCTCACTATTGCAAACTTTGTATAGTTTAGGATTATAAGCTGTTAAAATATAATGAAATATTCGCTTATTTCTCTCACATTTGCATGGAATGTATGGAGATTTACATTAATTTAGGTTTTAATTCCATTTTTAAGTTTTTTAAATCATTTTCTTTTCCCTTTATGCACACAGTGAAGTTAATATCTATATCTCTTTGCAGGTAGCATAGGTGACATGACTGAACACAGTGCCACGCAGGTAACTTTTAAAGAAGATAAAGTCTGTCTAGTCTAGCTAAAGACCTTAACATCTGCTTTATATTGCATATTAACAAGTAATCCTCCATGTTTAATATTAAATACATTTTTTTTGGTACTTGCTATCTTTACGAATTTTCCACTTTTACTGCATTTGGTAACCATCTAATTCTTGCACATACTCACTATCTATTGTTGGGACTCTATTTCATTGGTATTCATAGATCTGCTATTTAAGGGAAACGGTCAAAAGCAAAAGGGGTAGAGCTTCTAGTAAACTAGATTTCAGCTTGGCAATTAACATACGGGGAGGAAATCTAAAATGGAACCAGACTTCTACTAAAAATATTATTTTTAAACACTAAAGTTTTCACTACATGAAACTCTTACAAACAGACCTGCTAGGTGGTAGTGACAGGTCCACTCTAAGAGTGACTTCATGTTGGGAAGATGCATCCACTGACCAGTAGGCTCAATTTTTTTTAATTTTTTTTCCCCCACTAAATTGTCCCCATTCTTCACAAAACAATTGGAACAATGTCCTTCTCAGCTTTAACAATACTTATTTGTATTGTGGTTCCATCCCTTATGTTGCTAATTTTAATGGTTTTAGGCTCACGATGATGTTGAAATATCCTCCACAGCTGCAAGACTGGCCCAGGTGAGAATGTAACTAGCATTTAAGGATGCATGTAATTTCCCAAAATATACTTGATAGAGCTGCTGCTTCATTTTTACTTGTAACCACTTTCCCAATCAAAGGTTTTCCATATTCTCTGGGGGGATGAAAGAGGGAATCTGACTTGAGTCTTCTGATCTGATTGTTTGCCCTCTGCTTTCTACCCCAAGATTTTCTTCAAATCCTGTTTGTTAAAGTGACAGTATATCAGCTTGCTATAACCGTTTATGATGTCCCTTTAACAACATGATTTCTGATGTCTACGTTCTTAGACGTTTCTACACTGGTCTTTTAATGATGATTTTTTTTTTCTGTAGGATAAGTACTGATTCAGTCAAGTAGATTAAATCGTGTGTGCATGGTTGTGGAAATCCTGAAAATACGACCATATGAGAAATCCTGTTCTTTACTGTTGATTCTTCCTTAGTTACACAATTACACTTTCTCATTCATCCAATTGGGTGGGGAACACTGGAACCATGGGGATTTAGAGCAGTGGTGGGTAACAGGTGGCTCCGGATCTTCCTTATTCTCTGCTTTGTTGCAAAGAATGAGACTGAATGGGAGCAACTACTGCTGCTGTATCAGTGATCTCTTCTACACAAGGGAGTGCAGTGTGCTCTCTCTCTTTACTCTGCAGACTCCATCTTTGAAAGTAATGGAGAGATGTGAGAAGTTATGGAGAAGCTTGGGAAGGGCATGTGTTTGTCTGGGTTGGCGGTCTGATGGGTGCATGTGGTTGTGTGGGATGTGCCCTACTGGCGTATGTGTATGGAAGTTGCTCCATCAATCGGGTGCTTGAAAGGATAGGGTTATTCAGAAAGGAACAGGCACAGAGAAAAATCCCACAGCACACTGCTGTGAACCAGTAACTTTTCAAGCACCTTCCTCTACTATATTTCCATCGAGCAAGGAACTCCTTTTTTTTTTTTTTTTTTTTTTTTTATCCTCTCCCTACAGGACAGGGTGCTTTTTAGTAGGGCTGCTTCGGCAGTGTGTACTGTTACATTTATTTTCATTCTACCAGATCCATGAGTGTTAGGCACGTTGCTTCAGCTGAGTAACTGTGTCCTAGTCCTCAGCTCATACATTCACAAAGTTTTTTCGAGTTCACTGTTTTTGCGTCCAAGGGCAACAGTCATAGTAGGAAGATCCTTTGAACCATGAGGCTGTAAGCATACCCACCCAAAGATGCAGCTTTGGGACATCCCCATGGTTCCAATGTCCATCCATTTGCATAAATGTTAAAAACAGATTTTTATAATTATGTTAAAACCCTTTCTCTGAGTCCACTGTAGGACAGTGGATGCCCATCTTTTTTTTGTACGCTCTAGTTCTTGTATACTGTTATACATAATGTTTTTGTTATTAAGATGGCTGGAATGCCCCTATCCAATCTACAAGCACCTCCACCACCTACCATGGGGATAGGTTTCTCGCTTGGCTTGAATTCTCGTCTGACGCCTGACATGGAAGGCAGTAAACCTCCACAAAATGATGGCCGTCCTATGGTAAGAGGCATTTTTTCTCTTGTTAAATCTATGTAGTGATATCAATATAACATCATGTACTGTTCTTAAAGTATACTGCTTATGAGCATTCTCAATGGTTTTTCTTTCTTAAACCACACTCTCATTTAGTGAATTTGCTTTTGTTTTTTGTTTGTCTTTTAGGCATCGCTCATTGAACAAGATACCTCCACCCCAAGGTCCCTCCTTCTTCCCAGAGGTAATAAGAGGAGCCTGTCATGGGTTTCACATTTCTGTCTGTAGTGCAATTTGGTAACATCCCTTTTCTGTGGATCTTTAGGTAACCTTCCCATTGCTACTGCTATACCACCACCAATTCCCTCCATCGCCCGTTCACGTGTTCTCAATCAGACATCAGGAGATGAATCCAGAGAGGTAATATTTTCCTTTGTGCTCTGGTACATTGCAACTGTTGACTAGGGATTGCAAACTAGTATATGTACTAGTATATAGTATATAGTCTGTCTAACCTGTAGACTGGATGATCCATATTCAAAATGATTTTCGTAGCTTCTATTATATTCTTTGGCATATCATATTTTTTATTTTTTCATATATTTGTGAGGACTGTATATTTATCATTCTAATCCCATGTACTCCTTATCTAATACTGTTCTCTTGTTGGTTACTCTACATTTCTCTATCTGTTATGCCTTCTTTGTCTTTTAGATAGAGGACTACTCCTCTGGTCCAAAGATTCCCCAAGTCCTTGAGAAAATTCTCCAGCTTAAGGAGATCAGACAAGAAGAGATGATTTTGCCAGTGGCTACAGGTAACATTTTGCAGCTGTTACAGCCTTTCTAAGTAGATATCGGTTGAATGATTTTTGTATAATTTGTCATAAATCGTAGACCTAAGTCACTCTGCAAGAAGCTCATTTTACTCACGTTTGTATTCATAAGAGGACTAAACTGCTTGCTTGGCTAATGTAAAATGAAAGATATAATTATGAAAACAGTCGAGTACTTTGCTTTTACCAACGAATAACAAAACCTTTTTCTCATTCATCCTAGGGAAGAATTGGGTTATAGAGCGCGGGGAAAATGGAGCTTGGGCACTTTAAATGGCAAAAGCTCTGCCTCCTCCCCCAGTGTAACCCCATTGACTGCTAGTATCTCAGTCTTTTTTTTTTTTTTTTTTTTAGTGCCCGCAGGTAGCAAGACTTGTTTTTAGTAGCTGCCATGGAAGCTTCTTTTATATTAACAATATAATTAACATTTATATTATTGTTATTTTAATTGGCACGTCTGGTTGTGATGGGTCTCCTCCGAAGCTATTCCCAAGCTGGAAGCAGGAAAGCAACACGAGTAGGCACCGATTGCGGTACCTCCACTTTCCGCTTCCAGAGTGGGAATGTCTCCAGAGGGGACCCAGTCAGTTCCGACACAAGTAGGTGGCTCCCTTCTCCTATTGAAGGGAGCAAGCTTTCTTTTCTTGTGGTCAGCCCCTAGTGCAGGGGGTTTGCACAGGAGCAGTAGGTACACCGTCCCCAGGTGGCTGTGGGGGCTCCCTTTTTGGCCAGTATACTAGACAGCAGGCTGGTTCAGGGTCCAGTCTTAAGGATGGCCACCTCCTTGCATGGCTGGAACTTAGGCGGAGATGCAGTCGCTGTACAGCGCCTCCTCCTTGGCAGGCTTTCCATACTGACAAACCCACCAAAGCAAACACAAAGTGCCAGTGCGGGAGCGGCAACCATCATAACTGTGTGGCAGCAACTTCTGTCTCCTTACCTTCAGACTTTACTCCTGTAGTGGGAATCTAGTTTGGGGGTGGTAATCTTATTTCAGGGCTGTATTTTTTTTTTTTTCTCTCACTGCTTAGCCTTTATCTAGACTACCTGGTACTGCAGATGCACACCCTTCATAGGCTGTGCACTGCAAAGAAGGTTTTTTGGATTTGTCCACCCCCCTTTCTTTCTCTCTATTGTTCCTTTTCCTTCTCTCACTCTTTATTTCTGAGAAGGGGAATGCTTCCAGAGCTCATCCTGGAGGCAATACAGCAGCAAAGGTTTTTGCCTGCTCTAAGTGCCACTCAGAATTACCGTGTGCACAGTCTGGTTAGACACGCTATGTGCAGCGTATATGGTAGAGAACTAGCATCAGTGTCTCTCCCAACAGCTCGTTGCCAGTAGAGAACTGCGCAGAAATCCTCCCTCCTTAGCTTCTCTTTCTGGGTCCACATATCATTTTTCTGTTCCTTCTGGATTTCATGGGCAAGGAGCTTCAGGATCTCCTCCTGTAGTATTTGACACGTCTGCATGGTCTCGGGACTTGACTCAGTCAGTGCAGGGTCTGGTGCATGTATCATCAACCTTAGAAAGAATATTGGGTTCCACATTGAAAACCGGCAGTTTTACAATCATTTACTCCCAGGAGGAGGGGGAAGCGGGGGACTCTGGTCCAGAGACCTCTTTGTTCATCAAAGAGGATCCAGGTAGTGCGCAGATGGGTGGAGGCTTTAGTGTGTGCCATTCGACAGGTATTTAATAATCAGAACAGTGACGTTCCGGAGTCCCAAACAATTCACTGTTTAAGCGGCAAAAGAGACAAATTGTGTCTTTCACCTTGTCATCTTATTTGGAGGAACTTTTGTGTGAGGCATGATTTAACCGGACTACAGGTTCCAGATTTCATGCTGCTTAATGACGCTTTATCCACTCCCTAGTGCTGACATGCCAAAATGGGAATCTCCTCCTCAAGTAGATGCTCCAGTAGCTTGTCTGTCAAAGACCACCACAATCCCGATCCCTAATGCTGCTAACCTCAAGGATAGCACAGCTAGGAAGCTGGAGGTTTCCCTGAAAACCATTTGCACGATTGCAGGGGCTTCCCTTTGCCAAATGCTCTGACCACCGTTCAAAGGGAATGCCCAGAGCGGATTTGCTCACCTTGGTTGAATATACTATCTAATTTGCTATCAAATGTGAGGAAGTAATAAACTCACTATCCAGTGGGCAACATGCGCATATAACTAGATTTTTCACACACATATTCCTCTCTTTAATAACAAAGTAATTTATGCATGCATGACTACTTCTGTGATCTCTGAGCTTTGGACACTAACAGGGGGGCGAATGAAGGATTTGGTATCTTAACCTACTAAAAAACAGTGTTCATAATTTAATTGTTATTGTATCATATGTAATATATTAAATACACAGTCAATTTATTAGGTGAATACAGTATATAGGAATTACCCCTTTGTGCAATATATCAATTAATGATCCTGCTCTAAAGTAGGCCAGCTTTGCTACTGAAGGGTTTCTGTTTCTATCATTTTTAAATCACATTAGAGTTTTGTCTGAAAAGTGATTATACAAATGATTTTTAATGAAGTTTCAAATAAAATTAGAAAAAATGGTCTTGGGGACTGGAGTGCCTCTGTTCTGGTTTCCTTTTATCTTCCAACAAACAGATGTTCGTCCTCATCTGTGTACGACCACACTTTTGATGTATTGAATATACCTAGGGAAAGCTGCAATAGATGCTGGTTTTGTGGGGTCCTGCATCTCTGCCTCAGCTGTAGTCGCATGCTGAGTCGTCTAGCTGCATGTATGCAGGTGGATGCAAAGTCCAAAAACACTCATGTCCACACATTCCTGAGAGGACAGTTTGTTCAGTCCTGAGCTAGACAAAATAATTGTAGTAGCTACAGGAACGAATAGTTCTTCCCGCAAATGCTCGCAAGTTTCTACTCCAATCTTTTCTTGGTACAGATGCCAGATTCGTTCGTCAGTCCCATCCTCAACTTAAAATCTCAATGTCCACCTCAAGGTGGACAAACTGAAGATGGAATCACTCTGGTCTGTAACAAACAGCATGGAATTGTGGGGAGTTTATGGTGTCCATGGATATCAAGGATGCCTACATGTTTTGCTCTGGGAAGAGCATCCGTGCCTCTGAAGGTTCGCTGTACAGTCTTAACACTTCTAATTCTGAGCCCTATCCTTTGGTCTATCCTCATCTTTAACAAGATCATGGCAGCCCTACTGCGATCCAGAGGTGTGGCTATCATTTAACTAGACGGACTCCTGATCAGGCAGCTTCTCCGACTGCATCGCACAGTTGGATAATCCATTTTAAAATACAGCCTGATCCTTTCCCAGGAGATGGTGGTCTTGAGTTTGTTGTTTGACACTGGCCTTTAGAGAGTTCTCCTGCTAGAGGACAAACTCCTCTCCCTGCAGGAACTGGTCCTATCCATTCTGGCTTGAAGATTGGTGACTGTGCATTTCTGTATTAAGAGGTTAGGCAAGATTATATCCACCTTTTGAGGCGGTACAGTTTAAGGTTCCACTCCAGGTAGGTTCAGAATGAACTGATCTTGAAGTGGAACACGTCTCGCTTGCAACTGACCACGGTCTTCCCAGGTGTTTTAATCGCTTCTTTGGTAGTTGAAGAGCAACCTCATCAACAGGGGTCATCAATTCTCCATATGTAATTGGACTCTGTTAACTATGAACACCAGCCTCAAGCTTGGGGGGGGGTGGTCACCCTTCAGTACAGTTTCAGAGACTTTGGAGGAGGCAAAGCTTCCTCCAATTGTACTAGAACTCAGGGCGATTTTCAGCGCTCTCGTAAAAGCACAGCTCATTCTAAGAGGAAGGGTGGTGAAGGTGTAGTCTGACAAAGCCACCGCCATGGAGTGTCTGAATCATCAGGGAGAAACCAAGAATACCCAGACTATGAAGGAGACCATTCGGATCATGCGTTATGTGGAACAAAATATTCCGGCCATCATGCGGGTCTTCCCAGGATTAGATAATTGGGAAGCAGATGTTTTCAGTCAGCACTCCAATTGGATGAAAGAGAAAATATGGTTTTATACTTGCGTTAAATCCTTTTCTGATTATATTAGTGGACACCTGTTGCGCTCTAGTTTTGAAAATCAGGAAGTTTTTTTTTTTGTTCCCCCCGCCCCCCTCTTGTTCCTCTTTCCTATCCTGTTGGGCTTAGTTAAGCATAATTGAATTTCCCTGGCTTGAATAAGGGGGGTATAGAGGGGTGGAGTTAAACATCTTGCAGATTATTTAAAGTGCCAAACGCCAGGTCTGAGCCTCTACAACCCATGGTTGCAGTGTTACCTAATAGAATCAGATAATGGATTAACTGCTTAAGTAATTTTGGAATTGGCAGGTTTAGAACCAACTGCTACATCTTGATCATTGGAATGTTCAGAACAAAAAAAAACGTAAGTCTGCGTCTAACAAATGGTTAGAAACAAAATATGTAAACACACATCTATGTCAACAAAAGTTTATGTATCCAACAATAATTAGCAGTGTATCGATCTAATGTTGGGCATTTGACTGAACAAGTGGTATGTCCCTATTATCACTGAGTAACCCCTTCCTCCATCCAGGGTGCTCCATTTTTTAAAAGCCCCTGTAGTATTTTTCCATTTTTGTGGAGGATCTAGGCTCCTCCTCTGGCGGGGTTAGACCATGATATATCGCATAGCTCTGGTCTGAGTCTCTTGATATCCTCCACTCATAGCTGTGCAGCTTATCACATTTCTAGTCTGGTGTGACCTGAAGCCAGGGCCTATAGACGATGGGCCTTATCTTCCATGTCCACACACATACCTTTCCTGTCTGCAAGCTCATCTCCTTTTATTACATTGGCAGTTACTACACATGCAGCTCCTCAAGACATCCAATCCTACTCAAAAGTACTAGTAGGCATGTTGCTGCACAAATTCCAGAACATTTGGGAGGGCATTCTAGCGCTCCTCTCAGAGGGGGCATGTCTTTAAATTTAAGGTATCGCCATATCTCCTTTTTTGCTTTTTTTTTTTTTTTTTTTTTTACTTTCATCCAGTCTGGGGGACACTGCTTACCATGGGTTGTGGAGGGGAGCACGGGAGTTGGCACCTAGCTAGTTAATCTTTAGCACTGCTGACAGACCCCTCCCCCTCTACAATCCCCCCGCCTCTTCCTCCTCAGTTTTTTTTTTTTAGGTGCCCATGGAGCTGGGCAGTGTTTTAGCTTTTGCTTTTATTTATTTCAATTTATTTCCATTTTTTTTTTTATCCAGGTGGCAGATATGGGAGTGTGTTCTATTATAGAGAACACACTCCCAGCATAGCAGCGCAGGCACTACCTTGTCTGATGAGAGCCAGAGGCTCTCACTTACAGGGAGAAAAAAAAGAGGTGCCTGAATAGTGAGTGACAAGCGGTCTCACCGGACCGCTGTCACTCCTGGAGCCTCCCCGATAACCAGTGCTGCCACTGCAGGTATAGAGCGCCGTTTATCGGAGAATACACATGCGGGCGGCCATCTTCGATCCGCGGAGGAGCGAGGGAACGGGGGCCATACCAAGATCCCCCCTCATGCATAGGAGGGGGCATTGGGGTAACCGCTGCGGAGAATTCTTGAGGTCTCCACTACTCCGCCACATACCATTTTTTTCTTTTTTCATTCAAAAACTGAGCCCAGTCGGCAGAAAAGCTGTAACAGACAGCATTATCAGAGGGGGGGGGGGGGGGGAGCTAAGACATAGAGCTCCCCTACCCTCCAGAGAGAAGTGGACTAGCCCGGCCTTCTGGTGCCAAGGAGCAGCCCGGGAAAAGGACACATATCAGAGGGAGCAGGCACCAGGACACTGCTGTTGGACTTCTCCCCTGTTTGGCCTATGGGCTAAGTATCTGATCTTATTTACACACATATTACTGTATTTGCTGTGTACAAAGTGGGCTAGTAGGGGTTATATTGTAGATCTTCTACTTGCCAAAAATAGTATATTGTGTTTTAAAATTACAAGTACAACTTTTATATCAGATTAGTTGATTACTTGTTTCCCACTATTCTCTCTACACTCTCTCTCGCTCTCTCTCTACTCAGCTAAATTTTACAACTTAAGCCTGTGTGTTTGGTGTGCCTTCCTTTATAAAAATGACAGATAAAGGAAAGGGCCCTATGGCAAAATGTTTCACATGTTCAAGATGTAATGTAAAATTACCTTGTGGGTAGAAAGACCCGTTGGCGCTCTGTCTGCGAAGCAGGGGTCCCCCCTGCGCAAACCCAGCATATTTCAGCCCCACTGACGGAGGAACCGGCCTGGGTGGCCTCCCTGACAGTCGGTTTCCTCTTTAGCACAGATGGTTTTACAATCCAATCAATTGCTATCTAGTGTGACAGCCTCGGTGGCTAATAATGCTAGTGCACCTTTGGGCCTCCCCGCTACCTCAGGTTCTATTGGAAGGTCTATACCAGGACCTTCCTCATTACTTACGCACCAGGCCCCTGTTCCCACAGAACCGGCATGGTCCGCAGCATTTATAAAGGGTTTGGATAAACTGAACCAGTTACTTGAATCCCCAAACATCCCGCCTACTAAAAGAAAGCGGCCTAGATCCGATAATACCCTTATGGTCCTTTTAGACTCTGGGGGGTTTTGAGAGGAGGAGGGGGAAATTAATTCTGATCCTGACCAGGTTCAACCTTTGGAACAGGAAGAAAATGCTAAAAGCCAATTTATTGATTTGGTTTTAGCGGTGAGACAAGCATTGGACCTCCCAGAACCGGAGGATCCTACTCCTAGAGACAGAAGTCTCTTTAAGAAGGCCAAAAGGAAGGCTTCCCGTTTTCCCCCTTCGGTAGAACTCTGAGATATTGCAGAGGGAGCATGGAAACGGCCTGATAGAAGGTTCTCTGTTCCCAGAAGGTTCTCTTCCCTGTATCCATTGCAGGAAGAAGACGTGGCTCGCTGGGAGAGTATTCCTAAGGTGGACATTCCAGTAGCCCGTTTGGCCAGACACACTTTACTACCAGTCCCAGGTTCAGCAACTCTGCAGGATGCCAATCATCGCAGAGTGGAATCCCAGCTGAAATCTATATTTGTGGCTGCGGGTTCTTCTTTTAAACCCACATTTGCTTCAGCTTGGGTGGCTAGAGCCATGGAGGCATGGGCAGACCAACTGGCAGAGGCCTTACAGGACTCTGATTTACTTCCCTTGGCTTTGCATTTGAAGGAGGCATCGGGGTACCTTTATGAGGCGGCCCAGAACACAGCTTCTGTGTCCTCCTCTATTCAGGCTGCATCTATTTCAGCAAGAAGAACGTTATGACTGAAATCCTGGGAAGGAGATGCGGAATCAAAAAAGTCTGTTGAAGCCATCCTTTTTCAGCAGCAGGTTTGTTCGGCCCGGAACTGGATACTATGATTTCCCAGGCAACGGGGCAAAAGCACTTCTTTGCCGGTATTCTCAAGTAGGGGCTGGACTTCTCGTGTCAGCCCTTTAGGGGGACCTCCTTGCCTAGAGGACAGTCCTTTAGAGGTAGACAACCAAATGCTCGAGGCTCCTCTGTCAGGGGCAGATCCTCGTTTGCAGCTAGGCCCCAGGCCTCCAAGATCCAGGAGAAGCCTGCGTCCTGACGACCACTCTACTCTGCTGGAGGTGGCGCCAGTGGGGGGACGTCTGTCTCTGTTTCGGGAACAATGGGCGGCGTCTTCCCAAGACCCTTGGATTCGAGGCATTATATCAAGGGGGTACATGATAGACCTGCTGGGTCCTGTACCACATCGTTTCTTTGTAACCCCGCTACCCCGAGATCCAACAAGAAGACTGGCAATACAGGCTTGTGTCGCCTCTCTTCTTTCACAAAGAGTCAACTGCAGGGTCCCAGACAACCAGAAGCGACAGGGGTTTTATTCAAATCTGTTTCTGGTCAAGAAGCCGGGCGGGTCCTTTCGACCCATTTTAAACCTAAAGAACCTCAATGTGCACTTACGGGTGGACAGATTTCAGATGGAATCACTGAGGTCTTAGTGAAGAATCAGTTTATGGACTCCATAGACATAAAGGACGCATACCTTCACGTTCCCATTTGGAGCGACCATCAGTTTTCCTAAGATTCACAGTGGGGTCCTCCCACTATCAGTTTCGGGCCGTTCCCTTCGGTCTCTCCACAGCTCCGAGGGTCTTCACAAAGATCATGTCGGTCATGGCGGCGTGTCTTCACTTAAAGGGAGTTCAGGTCGTGCCTTATTTGGACGATCTTCTCATCAAATCCTCCTCAGAGATTTGCTTACGTCAGCACTTATCCCTCACCTTGGCAGTCCTCGAGAGCCATGGATGGCTGATAAACTTAAAGAAATCCCAGATGGTTCCGTGTCAATGCATGGTCTTCCTGGGGCTCATCATGGATACCAGTCGGCAGAAGGTGTTCCTGCCTAGGGAGATCCGGGCTATAACAACTCAGGTCTTGTCCTCTCTCAATCCCTCAATTCATTTGTGCATGCGGCTGCTTGGGAAGATGGTGGCCTCCTTCGAAACGATCCCCTTCGGTCGGGCTCATTCTCGATGCTTCCAGTGGGATCTGTTCCGTGAATGGTCAGGATCCCACATACGCTTGGATCTCCAGAAGATTTCGCTGTTTCCAAGGGCGAGAGAATCGCTCCAGTGGTGGCTGAATCAGGATCACCTGTCGGGGGGCAGGTCTTTCGTTCCATGGTCATGGATCATAGCTACGACAGATGCCAGCCTGAGAGGTTGGGGGGCGGTAATCCTGCACCTCCGGGTCCAGGGACTTTGGTCGGTTCAGGAATCAGCCTTATCAATAAACACATTTGAGTTGAAGGCAATTCTTTTAGCCCTTCGGGGGGCCCAGACCCTCCTCCAGGGCCACCCAGTCAGAGTTCAGTATGACAATGCCACGGCTGTGGCATATGTCAACAGGCAGGGAGGAACCAGGAGTGCAGCTGCAATGGAAATTGCAGCTCAGATTTTGGTTTGGGCAGAACAATATGTTCCAGCAATATCGGCAGTATTCATTCCAGGAAAAAAGAATTGGGAGGCCGACTACCTAAGTCGAAATCAAATGATGCCGGGGGAGTGGTCACTTCATCCGGAAGTATTTCAGTCTCTAGTTCAGAGGTGCGGTCTTCCGGATATAGATCTCATGGCCTCCAGACACAACAAAAAAGTTCACAGGTTTTATGCAAGGGCAAGAGACCCCTTAGCGGTGGCAGTGGACGTAATGACGATGTCATGGGAGTTCAAGTTGGGATACCTGTTTCCTCCGATTCCCATGCTTCCTCGCGTGCTCAGGCGAGTAAGGCAAGGCGGTCTGCCGGTAATTCTAATAGCTTCCTCATGGCCACGCCGAGTGTGGTACACGAACATAATCTCTATGGCGGAAGGACAAGGATTTCGTCTTCCGTCACGAGACGACCTTCTTCAAGGTCCCGTCACCAGAATTTACCTCAGCTCAGTTTAACGGCATGGCTGTTGAAGCCATCCTCTGGAGAGCTAGGGGTTTTTTCCCCAGTGTAGTGAACACTATTATGCGAGCTAGAAAGCCAGTTTCAGCTCGAATCTATCACTGGATTTGGCGAGCCTATATCAGATGGTGCGAAAATAGGACATGTCGCACGTCTTCCTTTCGTCTCCCTCGCTTATTGGCTTTCCTTCAGGATGGGCTGGAAGCAGGGCTTCGTTTAGGTTCCCTAAAAGTTCAGGTATCTGCACTTTGTCTTTTTTTCACCTGAAATTAGCGGATTTGGCATATATCGGGACTTTCCTTCAGGGAGTCTTACATATTCAGCCTCCCTATGTTCCGCCTACAGCACCATGGGATCTTAACCTGGTACTGGATATGCTTAAAGGGCCTCCTTTTGAACCTTTACTTGTGGCAGATTTTAGGTGTTTGACCTGGAAGGTCGTCTTTCTTTTGGCAATTGCATCGGCACGTAGAGTGTCGGAATTGGGAGCTCTGTCTTGCCGGGAACCATATCTGGTTTTTCACGAGGACAGAGCGGTATTGTGAACACTTCCATCTTTTGTTCCAAAAGTGGTGTCCTTCCATTTGAACCAGGAAATTGTAGTTCCGTTTTTTTTCATCTACTTCTCAGTCTGATCTGCAGTCTATGGAAAAGTTAGATGTTGTTAGGGCTCTCCGTATTTATGTCAAAAGAACATCTCAAATTAGGGGAACCGATTCCCTATTTGTCCTATATGATTCTAACAAAAGGGGCTGGCCAGCCTCTAAACAGTCCATTGCAAGATGGATTACGGCAACTATTAAGCAGGCTTACATAAGAGCTAACCTTCCTGTGCCAGAGAGACTTACGGCCCATTCCACCAGATCGGTAGGGGCGTCATGGGCAGCAAGAAATGGGGCTTCTGCTGACCAGCTTTGCAGGGCAGCCTCCTGGTCTTATGTCCACACATTTACCAAATTCTAGCAATTTAATATATTTGCATCCGCGAATGCAAATTTCGCTTTTAGTGCTCTACGAGCGGGGCTTTCAGAGCGGTCCCGCCCTTAGGGGGCTGCTTTAGAACGTCCCTATGGTAAGCAGTGTCCCCCCAGACTGGATAAAAGAGGATTTATATACTTACGTTAAATCCGTTTCTCTGATTCCGTCTGGGGGACACTGCGATCCCTCCCTTCTGCGTTACCTCTGTATGCTCTTGGTTGATTGACCTATCTCCTTGGGGCTTTTTAAATTAACTGAGGAGGAAGAGGTGGGTGGATTGTAGAGGGGAGGGGTCTGTCAGCAGTGCTAAAGATTAACTAGCTAGGTGCCAACTCCCGTGCTCCCCTCCACAACCCATGGTAAGCAGTGTCCCTCAGACGGAATCGGAGAAACGGATTTAACGTAAGTATATAAATCCCCCTTTTTTTTTTTTTTTTTTTTTTTCCCGGTACCCCAAGGTCATATACCCAGTAATGACAACGTTGTCCTAGTTTCTATTGTTTTTGGTGCCCAAGAAGCACAGCTCTTTCTCTGTTCTGTTGACCCTCAAAGCTAACAATGTGTTTTTCATGCATGAGAAATTCAAGTTGGAATCCCTTTGGTCATCCAGGCAACCAGGGGACTGCATGGCACATGTGGATAATCAGTATGCCTACCTGGGATGGACACCAAAAGTTCCTGCCGTTTACCATTAAGACAGATAATTTTCATTCTTGGGCCCTACCCGAAGTCTGTGCACAGAGTGTTTAGTAAGGTGATAGCTGCACTTGTGGTCTATCTTTAATGTTAAAGGGATTACCATTCTTTTTAACTTGGACACTCTTGTGATCTGGGCCTTTTGGAGACTGCAGAATCCTTTTTGCAGATCACATTACTAGAGCTCAGGCATCATGTCTGTATTGTGAACCGACCATATGTATGTGCTTACTTTTGGGCTTTTGCTACACGTCCCTCATTACTGGGTTTTCCTCCCCCAGGAGAAGATTCAGAGACTGCTGGCACGTCTCCGCCTTCTTGAATGCGTAAGGTCATGCCGCCTACTAGGTTCATTGTGTTGACAGTGGAAGATATCCTCTTTCTGTAGCTTCGTTTATGTACTGTGCTGGAGGAATTAGTGGCACAGGCACCTGGGTCTATAATTGTACCAATTCAATTGATTAAGTTGCAAACATTCATTTTTTTTGTCCTTATTCTAATATATTTTGTATACAAATAATTATAAATAACTTGCTGAACGTGTTCTATTGGTTGTCTATCTACCAGTCAGTATGAGGAGCTCTCTTAAGACTAGTTTTCACACAAGTGGTTGCAGCCCAGAGAGGTGGTCTCTACTATATGAAGTAGAGGGACAGTGACTATATGAAATCTAAGATCCCTGGCTGGAACCAGTATGGATTGGAGAATCCTTTGTTCGGTCAATTGGCATGCCTCCTATGAGACATTGTGTAGTTTTTATGTGTCTCTCCTATTTGTCACAGGCATGATTTATTTGTAAATAAAAATATCAAAATTTTCAGTGTTCCTTCCATTCAATAGAATTTGTCCCAATTTAGTTAGGTAATAAAGCTTTTTGCGTGGATTGTCTCCTATCTAGCTCTTTTTTGTAGTGTTAAGACAGGCTGCGTGTTTGTGAAGAACTCTTTCCAGTATTAGTTGTACTGGCTTTGACAGCATTCAGAGCTGGATATTCGAGTGAACAGTGTCCACTATTCCATTATGTTTTGAGATATTGTGAGACTAAACGTTTTAGGAATTAATTGTGAAATTAATGAGAAAATCTACATATGAAATAATATAGCTTTTCTTCCATATGAATGTTTGTCCTGTTTAGAATGACACTTTTCCTCTTTGAATTTTAACCAGTAATTCCAGCCATCTGTCATTTGAGATTTAAAAGTCTGTGCTGCATCTTCATCGTACTGGCCTTGACCCCTTGAGTTTTAGATTCTTCTTTAAACTATGCCACATTCCTTGTCACTTTAACCTCTGATCTTGCATTGCCAAAATCTTGTTCAATTGTATTTATTTTCTAATCTGATTGGGAGGGATGTGTCGTGATGGCCTTTATACATTTTTTTTTTTTTATTTTTTTTTTTAATGGAACACTTACAAATTTTGCTTTTGAACATTTTAGAAGAGGAAGATTATGATAATGATCTTCGACAGGTTTACACTGCATCCGAGACAGAGGAGGAGACCACAGGACAAAAGAAGGAGGTATGTAAATAACACAGAAAATTGATGTAAATCAAAACTTTAGTCAGTAATAATTTGTTTAGCATTATTGGACCTGTAGTAAACAAAATTTATACGTAATCTATATAGGATCCAATAAAGCACAAAGTCCTGGAAATGATACCCTTGTGTATTGCTGGATTTTCCAAACTAAATGGTTAATGAACGAATTTAGCCATGAAATGATGTACAAATTATGATAAATTTGTGGATGTTAACCAGTGAAGCACATAAGATCTTCAGTGTGTGAAAATCATTTCAAAATGAAGGGAGTAGCCTTATTAAGTTGGATTTTCTTTTCCTTTAAATAACAGGATTTTTATACTTATGTTAAATCCGTTTCTCTGATTCCATCTGGGGCACACTGCTACCATGGGGTTGTATGAGGGGAGCGTGGAGTTGGCACTTAACTAGTTAACTTGTTAAATTTATCAATGCTGACAGACTCCTCCCCTTTGCAACCCCTTGTAGCTCTTCAGTTTAATTATAAAGCCCCAAGGAAGATAGGCCAAAGAACATACAGCAAAAGGGAGGGAACGCAGTGTCCCCCAGATGGAATCGGAGAAACGGATATATCATAAGTATAAAAATCCTCTCATCCTATCTGGGGGACACTGCTACCATGGGGACATTCTAAAGCAGCCCCCCTAAGGGTAGGACCGTTCTGACAGCCTGGCACGGAGAGCACTAGGGCCAAAATTGGCATCTGTAGACGCAAAGACATGGTATTGATAAAATTTGGTGAAAGTATGGACCGAGGACCAGGTGGCTGCTCTGCAAAGCTGGTCCGCTGAGGCCCCATTTCTCGCTGCTCAAGACACCCCCACCGAATGGGTGGAATGAGCAGTAAATTGACCTGACATAGGTTGGTTAGCACTGACATAAGCCTGCCTAATGGTTGCAGTAATCCATCTTGCAATGGACTGTTTTGAGGCTGACCATCCTCGTTTATGTAAATCGAAAAGGATAAGTAAAGAATTTGTGTGCCTAATGTGGGAAGTCCTCCTCTCATAAATTCGGAGAGCCCTAACCACATCCAAACACACCCATTGATTTTTGTCCAGAGGGCAAAGCTCATGTCTTCAACACTGGAACCACAATTTCTTGGTTCATTTGTAATGCCGAAACCACCTTCGGTACAACAAAGGGATTGTCCGCTGGACTCTTCTGTCCTTGTGAAAAACCAAATATGGCTCACGACAAGAAAGGGCTCCTAACTTGCTGACACTCTGCCAGCCGATGCAATCGCCAGAAGGAACGCTACTTTCCACGTTAAGAACCTTAGATCTGCTGAATGTAATGGTTTAAAAGGATGCCCTTTAAGTAAATGAAGTACAAGGTTGAGATCCCATGGTGCCGTAGGCAGGACATAAGGTGGTTGGATATGCAAGACTCCCTGCAGAAACGGCCTACTATCCGTCGTGGCCGCCAACCGAAGGTGAAAGAAAACCGAAAGGGCTGATATTTGTTCTTTTAAAGAGCCTAACCGGAGACCTGTATCCAGGCCATCCTGAAGGAATGCCAGGAAACAAGGAAGACGAAAGGACGGCGTATGGCAGGGTCGATTCTCACACTATCTGATATGTGCACCAGATGCGGTGGTAGATACAAGCCGAAACTGGCTCACGAGCTTGAGTCATGTTCACGACTCTAGTAGAGAATCCTCTAGACCGTCAAAGGCTGGCGTCTGAATGGGCCCTAGAGAAGGCGGTCGTCTCGCAGTGGTAGACGTACCCCCTGACCTACTGCCATCGCGATAATGTCTGCATACTATGCTCCCCGCGGCCAGGCGGGAGCCACCAGTTTCACTGGGAGTTCCCCTTGCCTTATGTCCCAGGGCATTGTCATGTCGACGGCTACCGCCAGGGGGTCCCTTGCCCTTGTGCAGAATCTTGGGGCCTTCCTGTTGTGCCTCGACGCCATGAGGTCCAGGATACCCCATCTCAGGATCAGCGAATGTAAGAACTCCGGATGGAGTGATCACTCCTCCAGTATCAACGCATGACGGCTTAGATAATCTGCCTCTCAGTTCTGGATGCCTGGGATGAACACTGCTGAGATTGAGGGAACATTCTGTTCCGCCCAGGCGAATATCTATGCTGCTATAGCCATTGCTCCTGCACTTCTGGTTCCACCCAGTCTGTTGACATATGCCACTGCCATGACCATGTCAGATTGTAACCCGACGTCTCTGAAGCAAGGTCTGAGCGCCCCGGAGAGCCATTAACATGGCCTTCAACTCCAGAATGTTGATAGGGAAGACTCCTGAGTCGACCAAAGGCCTTGAAGCCGTAAGTGAAGGGCCCCAGCCCCTCAAGCTGGTGTTTGTGGTCACTATGATCCAGGGCAAAGGACCAGTCTACCGCCAGGTAATTCTAGAACAAGCACCACTGAAGAGACGCCCTTGCTTTGGAAGACCGCTGGATGCTCTGGCGTTCCAACTGCAGATGTGAACCTAACCACTTTTGTTAAGTGGAAGCAGCAAGAATGGAACCGACTGTATGGAATTGTCTCGACGATCGACACCATCTTCCCTAGTAGACTCATGCATAAGTGAATGCTTGGACTGGGAGTGGCCAGGACCTGTGAAGTTACTTCCCGTCACAACCTGGCCTTGTTCTCCACAGGAGAAACATCTTTTGTTCTCTGGTGTCCATGATGAGCCCCAGGAATTTCATTCGCTGACAGGGAATCAATTGTGATTTGTGCAAGTTTATTAACCATCCATGATGCTCCAGAATCCTGATGGTAAGAGCCAGATGCTGTTGCAACAGTTTTGCGGATGTGGTCTTGATGAGGAGGTCGTCCAAATATGGGGTTATTTTGACCCCACAGGACCGAAGACATGCCGCTATTACTAATATGTTTTTTTGTGAACACTCTGTGCGCTGTGAAAAGGCCAAAAAGGGAGTGCCCGGAATTGGTAGTGGGTCAATCCCACCGTAAATCTGAGACGTGACTGATGTTCCTCCCATATGGGGACCTGCAGGTAAGTGTCTTTTATATCTATTGACACTAAAAACTCGTCTGCCTCCAATCCATGGACTACTGATCGGAGGGAATTTGTCCACCCGTAGGTCTAAATTTAGCATTTTTAAATTTAAAATGGGTCTGAATGATCTATCCGGCTTCGTGACCAGAAATGTGTTTGAATAGAAGCCTTGCCTTTTTTGGTTGTCCGGTACCGTGCAAATGACTCCTGCAGAAAGAAGAGAAGCGACACAGAGGCGCATTGCCTGTTTCCTTACTGGATCGCGGTGCAAAGAAGCAACGATAGACTGGACCTGACAGGTCTATCATGTATTCTCTCTCGGCATGATCCCGCGAATCCACATGTCTTTTGAGGACGCTATCCATTGTTCCCTGAACAGACTCAAGCCCCCTTCCCTCCATTCACACTCCTGTCACTAGAAGGTATGGATGACAGTCAGGATGCCGGTTTTTCCGAGAGCTTGGAGGACGAACATCTCGTAGAGAGGGAGGACCTACCTTTGTAAGTGTTCCCCGCTACCAGTCAGTCTGCCTCTACTCGTCTGACCTCTGGCAAAGGAGCCTCCCTGAAAGGGAAGCTGAAAAGAACCAAATTGAGGAGGTATATTTACTGGCAGAAAAGTACTTTTACCACCAGTGGCCTGGCAAATAATAATGTCCAATTTGGGCCCAAATAACACGATGCCTGAATAAGGTAATGTTTCAAGCGATTTCTTGGATTCTCTGTCTGCATCTCAAACTCAGCCATAGGGTCCTTCTAGCTGCCACGCCGAAGCCGATATGAAGGACGAAATAGAGGCTGCATTCTGGACCGCCTCATAAGTATCCAGATGCCTCCTTTTAGATGCAGTGCAAGGGGAAGCATGTCTGGGTCCTGCAGTCCTTCCGCCAACTGTTTGGCACATGCTTCCATCGTTCTAGCAACCCATGCCAATGAAAACATGGGTCTGAAAGAGGTGCCTGCCGCTGCATAGATTGATTTTAAAAGACCTTCAACCTTGCGGTCAGTGGCATCCTGCAGGGCCACTGTTCCTGGCATCGGAAGGGTAGTGTGACGAGCTAAGCGATCTTCCGGAGTGTTGACCTTTGGGATCTGTTCTTAGCAGGCCAGATCCTCTTCCTGTAACGGGTACAGGGTAAGGAATTTCCTAGGAATAGTAAACTTCCGGTCCGCTGCTTCTGCGATGTCTGTTAAGTCCACTGACGGTAAAAAACGGATAGCTCGTCTTATATTTTTGAAAAGACCCTGATCCGAAGATTTGGGTTCATCCAAATCCATAAGGTCCAGGGCTTGTCTGACTGCCAAGACCAGATTGTGAATCCCCTGATATCTAGGGGATTCTTCGAGGTCCGTGACCTGCACAGAATCTGAGTCAATAGGATCACCCTCCTCTTATGATGATCTCTCAGAATCAGAGAGGGATGGGAGAGGATTTGTAGACCTAAGCCTCTTATTTCTAGACAGGTATAGGTCTTGGTGCATCTAGAAACCGGTTTAATCTATCTAGTCCTCTGACCAAGGATGAGGACCAGGCTGATTCTCCCGAAGGAAGGGCCTGGGTTAGCAAGAGAGGATGATGGACCCACCAAAGCCACTTCAGATGTCCCTGCGATTACTGGAATACCTACTGTCACAGGGAGGGCAGTTTTTCTACAGAAGTAGCGGGAAGAACAGCAGAAACTGCTGTTAGACCCGTAGGCTTAGTAAGCAGTTGGACCAGTGTAGTAACTGACTGCATCAGAGAAGATGCCGGTTCCTCCGGTAGTGTAAGTACAATAATCTGGGCCTGCGTAGTGTGCTTCCCTGCATCAGTCAGTACAAAGCACCCCCGGGTCCTCTTGTCCAATTGACAACTTAAATTTACACTTTTGAACAAGTGAAATATTTTGTGTATGGAGTTTTCCCCTTTTCAGACCTATATTTTTAATGGGAAAACACACTGAAGCAATAGAATTTCAGTCTCACAAGATATAATTACTAGTATACTAACTAATCTATGACAGTCAAAAGTTGTTTCTTGTAATAAGCAATATATGAAAGAAAAAAAAATGTAGGTTGACTAAGTAGAATACAATATATATATTTATCTACTTGCAACACATTTACAAATATATCCCCATATCCAATAGTGAGTATAAAGGTATATAATGTTGGTCCTTGGCCTTCCAGCTAAGTCAGATATGCAGGAGAAAAGTCAGTCAGCAGTGTCCCCGTTATCCAGCTGAGGAGAGTCTGCTGTCTACCCGAGCAATCTCTTGGCGCGCATATAGGAGAGTCCAAATATGCCAGCAGAGGTGGGGGAGCTCTGTATGCCTTAGCTCCGCGTCCCCCCACCGTATTATGTATTCTCCATTTTCCTCTGAATGAAGTTTTGTGCAGCTTAACCAAGATTCCCCCCCTCCTTTCTCTGAGGGGGAATTTGGTATGATCCAGCAAGATGACGGCCGCCATCGCTCCGAGTACTGGCACTCTATGCCAAGGCAGCGATGGTATGTCGAGGCACTGTCTGTGTGATAGGCTTCATTAAGCCGCCTGTCAGCAGTGAAACACTGCAGGCGCTGTTGTAGTGCGGCTGCCTAAAGAGTGTGCTCTTTTTCTCTAGAGCACACTCCTCAGATAAGATAGCAAAAAAAAGCTATTTCTATTAAAAAAATAAAAGTTAAGAACTATTCTAGCAAAAAAAGCAAGCCCAACCCCCTGGTCACTTAAAATAAACTGAGTAGCTACAGGGAGTTGCGGAGGGGTGGGGCCTGTCAGCATTGATACATTTAACAAGTTAACTTGTTAAAGTGCCAACTCCACCCTTCCATTATACAACCCCATGGTAGCAATGTCCCCCAGATAGAATGAAAGAGAAATTACATTTAATATATTTTCTGTACACAATTGTAAATCCCAATGTTTGCTCTTTGTGACCTTGGACAAGCCACTGTAGGGGAATACTAACTGAAGTAACCCAATCAAACGTTTTGCTTTTATTGTCATATAAGCACCAAATCCATAAAATCGAATTAATTATTTATTGCTCTATTTTAATGCTGTGGTTTTTTTTTTGGGTTTTTTTTAAATACGTTTTTGACCGTCACCAAAAATGTTTAACTGTGATTGGACTGATAAACTACTATGCACAAAGCTGATTGTTTACATTATATAAAAATAAAGTAATAAAGGTGATATTATTAGGAATACAACAAAATTAGGATTACATCACATCCAAGACCCCAATGCTTATCATATAATTATAAATTGTGGAACTGTATCATCTTTCATAAGTTAGACATATTTTATTTCTTTTATTTATTTTTTTTGGTCATAGTTTCCAAACAAGTAAATGTAGAAGTCCTAGCTCATATTTATGAACTTTTTTTCTTTTCACAGAAAAGTCGTAGGAGGAGAAACCGTAAGAAAAGAACTCGCAGAAGAGCAGCTACCACCCCAGCTGTGGTGATAGATGAGCTGAATGAGGCAGCAGAGGCAGACACAATAGGAGGGAAAGTGGAGATAGAATATGTGACAGAGGAGCCAGATATCTACGACCCCAATTTCATTTTCTTCAAAAGGATCTTTCAGGCATTTAAGGTACTTTGTCAGTCAACTGTGCGCTATGGTGAAGGAGTTTGTCTTGGGAATTGTGTCAACGGTCTAATTGTTAATCTGTATCATGAAACATGACGGCAGTAGAGTCAGTGTGTCTGATTTGAGACCTAGATGTTGCTTGGGCTCTACTCTATGGGTGAAAGTTTTTATATTTGAGTGTTCACTCCTGCTGTTTAAATGAGAAGTGCAATGACTAATATTTATGGTGACTGACTTGTTTTGGATGTGCAGACTACTTGAATTTGGAGAGTTGTTGGAACAATTCCGCTGAATGAAGTTATTACAGGTGTTCTTAACTGTAAAATAATGTGACAAACATTTCTATGTTGTCTTTATCAGTGGAAAGGATGTTACTTTTATTTGTGCTATGAGTTAATATTTGTAAATGGATATGCTCATAGTCTTTTGAGTTGGGCAGAACTTTCCATTCTGTGTGTTGCATGAATTTGTTGTTTAATTTACAGTTGACAGATGATGTAAAACGAGAAAAAGAAAAAGAGCCAGAAAAAGTTGAGAAAGTGGAGCCTGTAGTTCCCAGGAAACGGTTTGAGGAGGAACTAATGGACAGTGACAGCGACAGTGATGCAGAGGTTAGAATGTGATTTACTGGACTCCCGATAAATTTTTGTACTTATTTTGCCCAATTTATTATTTTCATCTACAGGATTTTACTTTCAATCTTTTTACAGATTTGTATTTGACATGTATCTTATTTTTCTTTTATACTTCAAATGCATATACTTTCTCATACATCCAATTGGAGGACAATGGAACCTTTGGTACAGAGGTGCAGGCATGAGCTTTGGCTTCCTGCATCTCATTCAAATGGAGTGAAGGCTCTAGTGGGGGTGGGGGGTCAATGGGGAGGACAGTGACGGGGCATCATTTTGGCAACGAGTACAGTTGCTGGCTATACTGGCTTGCAATCTGGGATCTGTGGCACATAATACAGCCCCAGAACTTTCTGATATCAGCCTGGGATGAGATTTGCTGCGGTCCTGCACTAGAAGGACCGGTGTCTGAATAGGCTACTCTATCTTGCATGTCACCATATCTTGTTTTCAAAATGACAGAGCTGTTCTGCGCACAAAGCCTCCTTTCCAGCCCAAGGTGGTGTCTGAATTTCATCTAAACCAATATATTGTTATCCCTGCTCTTGGCCAAGATCTAGCATCATCATCATCATCATCATCAACATTTATTTATATAGCGTCCGTAGTGCTTTACAATTGCTAACAAACATTAATTAAACAATACTGGGTAATACATACAGAGAGGTAAGAGGGCCCTGTTTGGAAGCTTACAATCTATGGGACAATGGTTTATACACAAGGGTAAGTGCTACATCATATTGAATGTTTGTCCAGCTAGAATGCAAAAGTTACAAAGTATTTAGTGGGCTGTATCACACTTAGTCACACAACTATGTTGGTCAGAGGGTTGTTGTCTTGTGTTAGCTGTGTAGAGAGTGGTAATAGGGTAACCTAGGGAGATTAAGAGGGAGGTCTTGTGGTGGGGAGTGAATTCCATAAAGTGGGTGCAGCCTGAAAAAAGTCCTGTAACTGACATTGGGAGGCAGTGATGAGAGTGGAAGAGAGATGCAGAACGGAGGTGTTTAGTTTGGAGATTTTGAGACAAGTGAGGAGATGTATGTTGGTGCAATTTTATTGATGGCCTTGTATGTTAGTAGAATAATTTTATATTGGAGTTGTTGAAAAACAGGCAACCAATGTAGAGACTGACAGTGACTCAGCAGATGTAAAACGATTTGCAAGGAAAATCAATCTAGCAGCTGCATGCAAAATAGATTGTAGGGGCTTGAGTCTGATTTTGGGAAGACCAGTAAGGAGGGAATTGCAATAGTCGATGTGGGAGATGATGAGTGAATGAATTAAAGTTTTTGCAGTGTCTTGTGTGAGATATGTACATATTCTGGAAATGTTTTTTTAGATGTATGCAGCATGATGTAAATAGAGAGTTGATGTGGAGAACAAAGGATAGTTGCGAGTCAAGGATTACACTTAGGCAGTGAGCTTGCGGGGTGGGATTTATGGTCATGTGAACAAAAGTAGAAATGTTAGGCAGGAAGCTTCTATTGTTGGGTGGGAATATTATTAATTCTGTTTTTGAAAGATTGAGTTTGAGTTGGTGAGAGGACATCCAAGATGAAATAGCAGAAAGACAGTCAGTAACGCAAGACAACACAGATGGTGAGATATCAGGAGAGGATAGATAAATTTCTCTTTCATCCAGTCTGGGGGACACTGCTTACCATGGGTTGTGGAGGGAGCTTGGGGAGTTGGCACCTAACTAGTTAACTTTTAGTACTGCCGACAGACCCCTCCCCTCTACAATCCCCCTGCCCCCTCTTGTTCAGTTTTTTTCAGGTGCCCATGGAGTTGGGCAGTGTTTTTAGTGCTTAGTGTAATTTTATTTACTTTTATTTTATTCTTTTAATTTTTACTTCATTTTTTCCCAGTAGCAGGCTGGAGTGTGTTCTAATATAGAGGACACACTCACAGCACAGCAGCGCAGACGCTCCCCTGTCAGATGAGAGCCAGCGGTTCTCACTGACAGGGACCGGAAAGGAGATGGAGGAAAGGGTGTCTAAAATTGAGAGTGACAAGCGGTCTCACGGACTGCTGTCACTCCTGAGCCTCCCTGATAACCGGCGCTGCCATTGCAGGCATAGAGTGCCGGTTATCGGATATGTCAGTTGACGTCGACCATTTTGGATTTCGGGAAGGAGATCCTAGGAAGAAGGGGGCTATACCTGGATCCCCCCTAATGCATAGGAGGGGGCATCAGGTATTATCCGCTGGTCTCCATTACTCTGCTACAGAAAATTAATTTTTATTCTTTAATCGCTGCAGAAGCAGCACTACTGAAGGGGGGGGAGTTAACACATAGAGCTCCCCCTCCTTCCTGAGAGAGAGTTGGTTTGTCCCAGTCTTCTGGCGCCAAGGAGAAGCCCAGGAACAGACAACAGATCTGAGGGAGCAGGCACCAGGATATTGCTGTTGGACTTCTCCCCTGTTTGGCCTATGGCTAAGTATCTGATTTATTTAAACACATATTCTGTATTGCTGTGTACAAGAGGGCTAGTAGGAGTTATATTATAGTTCTCCTACCTGCTTAAATATTTTGTGTTTAAAATATTACAAGTACAACTTTTTATCTAGATTAGTTGATTCTTGTAGTTACACTTTCCTCTATACATATTATATCTCTCTCTCTGTACTCAGCTAACATTTTTCAATTTAAGTCTGTGTGTTTGGTGTGCTTTCCTTTATTCAGAAATGTCAGATAAGGGAAAGGGCCCTAAATCAATGGGGGCAGCACAGTGGCGTAGTGGTTAGCACTTCTGCCTCACAGCACGGAGGTCATGAGTTCAATTCCCGACCATGGCCTTATCTGTGTGGAGTTTGTATGTTCTCACTGTGTTTGCGTGGGTTTCCTCCGGGTGCTCCAGTGTCCTCCCACAGTCCAAAAAGATACTAGTAGGTTAATTGGCTGCTATCAAAAATTGACCCTAGTCTCTGTCTCTCTCTCTCTGTCTCTCTCTCTCTCTCTCTCTCTCTCTCTCTCTCTCTCTCTCTCTCTCTCTCTCTCTCTCTCTCTCTCTCTCTCTCTCTCTCTCTCTCTCTCTCTCTCTCTCTCTCTCTCTCTCTCTCTCTCGGAATTTAGATTGTAAGCTCCAATGGGGCAGGGACTGATGTGAATGGGTTCTCTGTACAGCGCTGTGGAATCAGTGGCGCTATATAAATAAATGATGATGATGAAATCAATATTTTTTACATGTTTTAAATGTCATGTAAAATTAACTTGTGGGCAGAAGGACCCGTTGGCACTCTGCTCTGTTTGTGAAGCAGGGGTCCCCTCTGCGCAAACCCAACAGGTCTCAGCCCCTCCATCGGAGGAACCGGCCTGGGTGGCCTCCCTGACAGTCGGTTTCCTCCTTAGCACAGATTGTTTCTCAATCCAATCAATTGTGGTCTAGTGGGGCAACTTCGGCGTCTAATAATCCAAATACACCGTTGGGCCTCCCTGCTTCCTCTGGTTCCAGTGGAACTTCTATACCAGGACCTTCCTCATTACAGACGGACCAAGCCCCTGTTCCCACAGAGCCACCATGGTCCGCAGCTTTTATAAAGGGTTTGGATAAACTGAACCAGTTACTCGAATCCCCAAATATTCCGCCTGCTAGAAGGAAGCGGCCTAGATCTGATAATACCCTTATGGTCCTTTCAGACTCTGAGGAGTTTTCAGAGGAAGAGGGGGATATTAATTCTGATCCTGACCAGGTTCTACCGTTGGGACAGGAAGAAAGCTTTAAAAGCCAATTTATTTTCGATTTGTTTTTAGCAGTAAGACAAGCATTTGATCTCCCAGAACCGGAAGATCCGACTCCCACAGACAGAAATCTTTTTAAGAAAGCCAAAAGAAGGGCTAGCCGTTTTTCCCCTTCTGTAGAACTTGGAGATATCGCAGAAGGAGCCTGGAAAAGCCGGAGAAAAGATTCTCTGTTCCCAAAGGTTCTCTTCCCTGTATCCATTGCAGGAAGAGGATGTGGTTCGCTGGGAGAGTATTCCAAAAGTGGATATTCCTATAGCCCGATTGGCCAAGCATGCTTTACTCCCAGCCCCAGGTTCTGCATCCCTACAGGATGTCAATGACCGCAGAGTGGAATCCCAGCTAAAATCTATATTTGCGACTGCGGGTTCTTCCTCTAGGCCCACATTTGCGTCAACTTGGTTTGCTAGAGCCATGGAAGCATGGGCAGACCAGCTGGCCAGAGGCATTACAGGACTCTGATTTACTTCCCCTGGCTTTGCATTTGAAGGAGGCATCGGGGTACCTGTATAAGGCTCCCAGAATACAGCGGCTGTATCCTCTTCTATTCAGGCTGCATCTATCTCAGCAAGAAGAAGTTATGGCTGAAATCATGGGAAGGAGATGCGGAATAAAAAAAAAGTCTGTGGAAACCATTCCCTTTTCAGCGGCAGGCTTGTTCGGCCTGGAATTGGATACCCTGATCTCTCAGGCAACCGGGGGCAAAAGCACTTCCTTGCCAGTATTCCCTAGCAGGAGCCGGAAACCAGCTCTTTTTCGTCAGCCCTTTCGGGGGATCTCCTTTCCTAAAGGACAGTCCTTTAGAGGCAGACAGCCCAATTCTCGAGGCTTCTCTGCCAGGTGGAGATCCTCGTTTGCAGCTAGGCGCCAGGCCTCCATGTCCCAGGAGAAGCCTGCGTCATGACGACCACTCTGTTCTGCAGGGGGCGCCAGTGGGGGGACGTCTGTTTGTTTCAGGAACAGTGGGCAGCATCCTCCCAAGATTCTTGGTTTCGGGGTATTATATCAGAGGGGTACAGGATAGACCTGTTGGGCCCCGCTCCACATCGTTTCTTCCAAACTCCGCTACCCCGAGATCCATCAAGAAGGCAGGCTATACAGGATTGGGTCGCCTCTCTTCTTTTTCAAAAAGTTATCTGCATGGTTCCAGATTACCAGAAAGGGCAAGGGGTTTTATTCAAACCTGTTTCTGGTCAAGAAGCCGGACGGCTTCTTTCGCCCCATCCTAAATTTAAAGGGCCTCAATGTGCACTTAAGGGTGGACAAATTTCGTATGGAATCCCTGAGGTCGTGATAAACGGCTTAGAGAAGGATCAGTTTATGGCGTCCATAGACATAAAGGACGCATACCTCCATATTCCCATTTGGATTCACCATCAGTCTCTTCTAAGATTCTCGGTGGGATCCTTCCACTATCAGTTTCGGGCCCTCCCTTTCGGCCTCTCAACAGCGCCGAGGGTTTTCACGAAGGTCATGTCAGTTATGGCAGCATGTCTTCAAATAAGGCATGACCGGAACTCCCTGAACATGGACGATCTGCTCATCAAATCCTCCTCCGTAGATTGCTTACGTCATCACTTGTCCCTCACCTTGGTGGTCCTCCAGGGCCACGGATGGCTGATCAATTTAAAGAAATCCCAGATGGTTCTGTGTCAGCGCATGGTTTTCCTAGGCCTCATCATGGACACCAGCCAGCAAAAGGTGTTCCTGCCTGTCGAGAAGGTTGCTTCAATTCAGAGCATAACAACTCAGGTCTTGTCTTCCCTAGCCCCTCAATGCACTTGTGCATGCGGCTGCTGGGAAAGATGGTGGCCTCCTTCGAACCATCCTCTTTGGTCGAGCCCATTCTCGTTGTTTCCAGTGGGATCTGTTGACAAAATGGTCAGGATCCCACCTTCGCTTAGATCTCCAGAGGATCTCTCTATCCCTGAGGACGAGACAATCACTCCAGTGCTGGCTGATTCGGGATCACATGACGGTGGGCAGGTCCTTCGCTCCATGGTCATGGATCATAGCCACGACAGACGCCAGCCTGAAAGGTTGGGGGCGGTGATCCTACATCTCCGGCCACAGGGCTTTTGGTCGGTTCAGGAGTCGACCCTTAAATAAACGTGCTGGAATTGAAGGCTATTCTTCTAGTCCTTCGGGGGGCCCAGTCCCTCCTCCAGGACCACCTCATCAGTCCGACAATGCCACGGCTGTGGCATATGTCAACAGAAAGGGAGGAACCAGGAGTGTAGCTGCAATGAAAATTACAACTCAAATCTTGATTTGGGCAGAACTATATGTTCCAGCAATATCGGCAGTATTCATTCCAGGAATAAGAAATTGGGACGCCGACTACCTAAGTCGAAATCAGATAATGCCAGGGGAGTGGTCACTCCATCCAGAAGTGTTCCAGTCTCTGGCTCATAGGTGGGGTCTTCCGGATATAGATCTCATGGCCTCCAGACACAACAGAAAGGTTGAAACATTTTGCGCAAGGGCAAGGGGCCCCTTAGCGGTGGCAGTGGACGTAATGACGATGTCATGGGACTTCAGGTTGGGATACCTGTTCCCTCCGATTCCAATGCTTCCTCGTGTGATCAGATGAGTAAAACAAGGAGGTCTGCCAGTAATTCTGATAGCTCCCTCATGGCCGTGCCGAGTCTGGTACGCGGACATACTCTCTATGGCAGAAGGACCGGGGTTTCGTCTTCCATCTCGAGACGACCTTCTTCTGCAAGGTCCCTTCCGTTACCAGAATTTACCTCAGCTCAGTTTAACGGCATGGCTGTTGAAGCCAGCCTCTGGAGGGCTAGAGGTTTTTTCCTCCAGTGTGGTGAACACTATGATGCGAGTCTCAGCTCGCATCTATCACCGGATTTGGAAAACCTATATCGGATGGTGTGAAAATAGGACATGTCACACGTCTTCTTTTTGTCTCCCTCGTTTATTGGCTTTTCTTCAAGATGGCCTGGAAGCAGGGCTTCGTTTAGGTTCCCTAAAAGTTCAGGTATCGGCACTTTCAGTCTTTTTTCACCTGAAGTTAGTGGATTTGCCAGCTATTAGGACTTTCCTCCAGGGAGTCTTGTATATTCAGCCTCCCTATGTTCCGCCTACAGCACCGTGGGATCTCAATCTGGTGCTGGATATGCTTAAAGGGCCTCCCTTTGAGCCTTTACTTGTGGCAGATTTGAAATGGTTGACCTGGAAGGTCCTCTTTCTTTTGGCTATTGCATCTGCACGTAGGTTTTCAGAATTAGGAGCTCTGTCTTGACGGGAACCATATCTGGTTTTCCACGAGGACGGAGCGGTATTAAGAACCCTCCCTGCTTTCGTTCCTTAAGTAGTTTCGGTTTTCCATCTGAACCAAGAAATTGTAGTTCCGGTCTTCTCATCTATGTCCCATTCGGATCAACAGTCTATGGAAAAGTTAGATGTGGTTAGGGCTCTCCGCATTTGTCAAAAGAACTTCTCAGATTAGACGTACTGATTCTCTGTTTGTTCTTTATGATGCTAATAAGAGAGGCTGGCCAGCCTCAAAACAGTCCATTGCAAGATGGATTACGGCTACCATTAGGCAAGCTTACATAAGGCTAACCGTCCGGTGCCAGAGAGACCTGGTCCTCTGTCTACACCTTTACAAAATTGCCAGTTTAATGTATTTGCATCCGCGGATGCAAATTTTGCTCGTAATGCTTTGCGAGCGGGATTTTCAGAGTAGTCCACCCTTAGGGGGCTGCTTTAGAACGTCCCCATGGTAAGCAGACTGGATGAAAGAGAAAAGAGGATTTATGTACTTACGTTAAATCCGTTGCTCTGATTCCGTCTGGGGGACACTGCGATCCCTCCCTTCTGCTTTTCTTCTGTGTGCTCTTGTTTGACTACCCTTTTTTCTCCTTGGGCTTTTTAATTAACTGAACAAGAGGGGGCAGGGGGATTGTAGAGGGGAGGGGTCTGTCGGCAGTACTAAAAGTTAACTAGTTAGGTGCCAACTCCCCAAGCTCCCTCCACAACTTATGGTAAGCAGTGTCCCCCAGACGGAATCAGAGAAACGGATTTAACGTAAGTACATAAATCCTCTTTTGTGTATCATCCGCATAGAGATGATACTGAAATCCAAAGGTGCGTATTCGTTTTCCTAGAGAAGTGGTGTATATAGAGAACAGCAGAGGACCTAGGACTGAGCCTTGTGGTACTCCAACTGATAAAGGGAGTGCAGGTTGTTCCAGAGAACTTAATACTGAAATAGCGATTAGATAGGTAGGATGAGAACCAGGATAGGGACAGTGTCTTGAAGACCTAGTGATTGTAGTGTGTGTATGAGGAGACAGTGGTCAACAGTGTCAAATGCAGCAGAGAGATCCAGGAGAATTAGAAGATAGTAATCAGCTCTAGTTTTAACTGTGATTAGATCATTGACAACCTTGGTCAGCGCAGTCTCTGTGACATGTTGAGAGCGAAAACCTAAATGAAGAGGATCCAATAGGTGGTTTGCAGAAAGGAAACGTGTTAGGCGAGTGTAGGCAATTCGCTCGAAGTTTGGAGGGGCATGGTAGCTGAGAGATGGGGTGGCAATTTGAGAGAGTGTTGGAGTCGGAATTTAGTTTTGTTTTTGTTTTTTTTGGCTTTTTTTTTTTTTAGAGCAGGAATAATCACTGTGTGCTTGAATAGTGATGGAAAGATACCAGTAGAGAGAGAGATTACAGATTTTAGTTAGAGGTGGTATGAGCACATTAGACAGGGACCTACCAATTAGTGAGGGTATGGGATCAAGAGGACAGGAGGTAGAGTAGGAGGATAAGAAGAGAGTAGAAACTTCCTCTTCAGTTTTGGGATCAAATGAAGAGATGGTGTCAGAGGATGCTGGGAAGGAATTGAGCTGATTGCTAATCGAGGGAGATGATACCCTTTCAAATATGATTTTCATCAATCTTGCCCTTGAAATGGGACGCAAGATCCTGAGCACTAATTGTAGTTGGAGGGTTTGGGGTGGAGGGATTAAGAGATTTAAATGTTTTGGAAAGGCGTTTGGGGTTAGAAGCCTGAGCATAGATGAGATTGGAAGTATGCTTGTTTAGCAGTGCCCAGAGCACTTAGACAGGAGTGGTAGATAGCAGTATATGCGCTGAAATCATTAGAGGTGCAAAATTTATGCCAGTGACGTTCAGCTTTACAAGAGAGGTTTTTGTACATTTCGTGTTAGTTTAGTGTGCCACGGTTGACAACGAAGTCTACGTGGAGTCTGAAGAGTCGCTGGAGCCTCTTGATCAAGGGTAGTTGCTAGGGTTTTGTGAAATAAGGAACTGCCATATCGGGAGGAGAATGTAGAAATTGGGCGGAGAGAAGGTGTTGGAGAGAGGTGGAAAACTGTTGAAAATCAATAATGGTTAATATTACTGCAGGTATAAGGAGGCTTGGAAGAGTTTGACAGCAGGGAGGTTAAAGAACTGGGAGTGAGCGAGTAACTAATAAGGTGATGATCTGAGAGGGGGAAAGAAGTGTTAAGGAAATTAGAATTGAACATAATCTAGAGAAAACAAGATCAAGACAGTGGCCAGCCTGATGAGTAGCAGATTCAATCCAGAGGTCAAGTGAGGAGGTTAGAGAGAGCAGTTTTGAAGCGGCATTGGAACGTGGATTAGCAATGGGGATGTTGAAATCACCCATAATGACGGTGGGGATGTCAGAAGATAAGTGAGGGAGCCATGCAGAGAAGTGTTCAAGAATTTGTTAGGGGCGATAGATGACGGTAACATGCATAAAGAATGGGTAAAAAATCCTAACTGTATGTACTTCAAAAGATGTGAATGTGATTGTTGGAACATTTGGTAGAACTGTGAATGTGCACTGTGGGGAGAGTAGTAGTCCAATCCCACCTCCTTGTCTGCCTCCAGGTCTGGGAGTATGGGTGAAATGGAGACCACCATGTGATAGGGCTGCAGGTGAGGCAGTGTCTAATTGCATGAGTCATGTTTTTGTTATTGCCACAAGGTTGGCGTTGTTTGAGAAGAAGAGGCCATGTACGGAACGAAGTCTTTTACAAACAGACCATGCATTCCAAAGGGCACATTTAAAGGACTTTGGAAGAGAGGGGAGACAGGTGATGGGTTTGAGGTTTGCTGGATTTCGGTAGCTTTCAGATGTGTGCGGGGGACCTGGATTAGGTGATCTATCACCAGGTAATATAAGCAGGGAAGAAAGATGATTGCAAGATGTGCGTACTTTTAGTTTCTAGCGACAGTGTGAGGCTGTTATAACTATTGAATTTAAATAGGACAACAGTTCATGAGTGTTAACTAGAGGTGAGTGAAGTAATGAAGGGGCAATGTGGACAGTGATGTGTATTGCAGGAAGGGTGAAGGAAGATATAGTTCTAAAGATAATGCAATGAAGGGAAAGCAAGAAAAATAGATTGGTAAACATTGGTATTTGGAAGGAAAATAGTAACAAATACAGGAATTTAAAAGAATTACCTAGTTGTAATGTCCTGTGCAATCAGAAGTAGCAAAGTAAAGCTTCAGCAGATGTGTATAATTTATAGAGGTCTTAAATAGCATATTGAAATTAAGAATCTCTCCACCTTTTGTATGTGGTTAGATCCTTGAGGATCTATATAGACAGGCATCCTTGCATAGAATAGCCTCCGTGTTCATTATGATCCGCACGAGAGAGGATGGCTTGCAACAAAAAAAAAAAAATGTTGCACGACGCAGTGAAGCTACAATCCATTCAAATTGTATCTTAGGGAACTCCTGATAATCTACTAGCATGGAAACTGTTAAACAGTTGTGTTGGGCAGCAACACAGTCCTCTGTCCGTACCTTTACCAGATTCTACAGGTTTAATGTCTTTGTTACAAAAGATGCCAGCTTGATACGAAAAGTTTTATGCACAGCTGTGTTTGAGCGTACCCTCCGCTAGGGACAGCTTTGGAACGTCCCCATGGTGGAGCAGTGTCTCTGAAATAGGATGAATGAGAAAAGTGAAATTTTGTAATCGCCATAAAATGCATGTCACTGAATTCATTTGGGGGAATACTGCGTTCCCACTCCTTTCGTTCTTCGCACTGTTTTCTGGTTAAGTATTGTTCGTTGTAATGATTTTAGTTCTATCTTATGGGCTTTGTTAGTGAAAAACTGATCACTTCCAGCGGAGGGGGCATAGAGGGGTAAGACAAACAAATTTTATTCAGTAGGTAGTGCCTCACTCCTAGCACCGCACTCACTATACCCATTGGGGAAGCAGTGTCCTCCAAATGTATTCAGATAAATTTATATTTCCTTTTTTTTGTTACCCACCTTCATTTATCACATGTACTTTACTATCCAATGCCTGCTTTGTGTGTTCTGATTTTCTATAATATCTCATCTGTTGCTTACAGGAGAAAAGGAACAATGCCCCTAAACTGTCTAAGAAAAAGTTAAGGAGAATCAATAGGTTCACTGTGGCAGAGCTGAAACAGGTAACAATGCAGGAGTTGTCTGGGAATAAACATGAATGAATGGAGGGATATACCTGCACAGAACATAGGTGTATTATTAATGAATGGGGGGAGTTGGTTAAAGGAAAATTTATGAATAATAGGGATAGATTGAGTAGATCGGCACTGGGCTTAAGTTGGATAGAAAGAAGTGTCTTGACAGAAGAAGAAAACTTTCCAAGCAGCTATGAGTAGTACATGTGGCTGAAATAAAAAGTAACTGTTAATTGGTTAAAGTGCACGCGTTGAAAATTGACTTTTTTAGCGAGTACCAAGAAAGCAACTGTTCTTAATTACATTGCTTAACTTTTCTCCTGTCCTACATTTATTTCCCATTACCTTGTTTCTGCTCAGCTGGTATCGCGTCCAGATGTAGTGGAGATGCATGATGTCACTGCTCAAGACCCCAAACTTCTTGTGCACTTGAAAGGGACCAGGAATTCTGTTCCTGTCCCCCGTCACTGGTGCTTCAAACGTAAATACCTACAGGGCAAGAGAGGAATTGAGAAACCACCATTCCAACTTCCTGACTTTATTAAGAGGACAGGCATCCAGGAAATGAGGGAGGCACTTCAAGAAAAGGTAAGGAAGGAAACAAAATTAATAATGTGAATAATTTTGTTCAGAGAGTCTAAAGATTTAAAGGAAAATCTGTGGGAAAGCCTGATTGGCTGTAGTAGGGAATCCCACAAGTGGGCAGCAGCATGGGAGAAGTCTTGTAGGAGGGAGTGAGGGGTGATTACCAGAGACGAGATAAGGCACATCTAAGAGGGCAGATGTTGTTGTTACTATTGTAATCGACTTCTGATACACATGCAAACATTTGCTGTTGCTCATTTGCTATCGGAGTAGCAGGTTTATAACTATTGTAATTTGATGTCCATACACCTGGGAATATTTACTGTTGCTAATTTGCTATCAGAGTACCAGGTTACTTGGCTCTGAATGGATTTACTGTTTACCTGTGGCTTGTATATTTGATTCCTATGTGTGTGCCTACTAATGCATCATCTTTATTGCCATTCCTGTAAAGCAATTATCAACAGTTGTTATAATTTTACGTGGGATTTATCTATATTTTCCTTATTAAATTTGTTATTTATTCTAACTACAGGAGGAGCAAAAGACAATGAAATCCAAAATGAGAGAGAAGGTACGGCCCAAGATGGGAAAAATTGACATAGATTACCAGAAGCTCCATGATGCATTCTTCAAATGGCAAAGCAAACCAAAACTGACCATTCATGGAGACCTGTATTATGAGGTAAGTGGCAAGAAATTGTTAAGCAGTGACATTTTTATAGGAAAGCATATTTTGCCAACCCACGGAAATTCTGACAAATTTTGATCAAGCTAGAACATTTACTAGGTAATCTAATCTAAAATTAAGGCCTGTTGAGATGCAGGCAGCCACGGCAACAATCGATAATACAGTGTCAGAATTTGGCGAGTACTTTTTTTTTTTTTTTTTTTTTACCCATGACCACCCACAAATTTTGAGAAGGGAACTAGTTTTCGGACCATAAGTTAAAAAAAAGTCTCTCCTGTGGTCCGAAGGAGAAAACAGTTCCTGCATAATTACTATAGCCTTGTCATTCATTTATTTGTAAAGAACAAGCAAAGTAACCAATGGTTAGGCAGCTGGTGGAATGTAGACAGAGAAGAAAGCAGCATTGCTGCTATAGTAACAATGCAGTAGGTGTTTTCTCTTCCGATCTGCTACTGCAGTTGGGAGATGCAAGGTAAGTGACATCACTCCTCCTTCTCCAAAGCACTGATCAGCAGATTAAAGATACAAGCTGAAACAGTATATATATTGAATATATAATCTCTAGCTTGGAAAGCTTAAATGTGGATTTAGATAAAAGGTACTTCCACATCCACCCTCACCCCTCGGAGAAAGAAACTATTGTCTTGACAAGCTTAAAGTGATCACTTTACCTGTTGCTGAAAGCCTACACTTGTTTGTATGTCAATAAAGATGAGAACTTTTTATCTAAACCCATGTTTTCCTCCCAATATAAATCTAATATGGGAGTATAACCATTCCAAAAGGTATGTCTGGTAACACAGTTGTACACACAGGCTGACAGACTGTGTGTATTTGTCTCTATGTGTGGTTTGCAATATTTTTTTCCTCTCTAAAATTTGGGCGTCTCTGATGGTCCACAATGGGATAAACCACAATATTGATTTATTTGCCTGTAAGTCATTGGAAAATGCATAGAACAAATTAAAATTCCACAATATGTTGAGACAATAATTGTCTGAGAACCAGAATTTAATAGTATATTGAATAATGCCAAACTTGGCAGGCTTTGATGGCTATATTACTGGATGGTTGTAAATAAAATAAGTGTATGATCTTCCAATTTACTGCTTATTCTGTGAAATCAGTAAAACATGGTCCCTTTTTCTCTTGCTTTCTGGTAATAGGGAAAAGAATTTGAAACCCGCCTGAAGGAGAAGAAGCCAGGCGACCTTTCTGATGAGTTGAGAATCACTTTGGGAATGCCAGTAGGACTGGTGAGTTTGCCTTTATAAGCTTTAAAGGGCCTTTTTTGCGGGCTTAGGTTGACATGGTTGGATTGATAAGAAATGTCCACAATAAAGAAAAAAAAAATATTTTTATACATACACTAACATAGCTGTTTTAACACTTACATTCTTGTAAATAGCAAATAGTTGGAGAGGCAGAACTGCTACTATTCTATATATTCTTTAGTGTTTACCTATTTTTTTTTCTTGTTTCCTTTTGCAGAACTCCCATAAGGTGCCCCCTCCTTGGCTTATTGCAATGCAGAGATATGGGCCTCCCCCTTCATATCCCAATCTTAAAATTCCAGGGCTTAATTCTCCAATTCCTGAGGTAAGGCATTTTAATCAATCTATCTCTCTAACACCCTCCATCTTTTAAAACCACAACTTTACAAATGTGCACATTAGTATTTGCCTTTATCACTGTTCTCATTAAACCTTTTATTACATTTACTTTATTTAATTATTTTTAGGGCTGTTCATTTGGATATCATGCAGGTGGTTGGGGAAAGCCCCCTGTGGATGAAATGGGAAAACCACTTTATGGAGATGTATTTGGGACTAATGCATCTGATTTCCAGGTAAAGTAGTGTTAAATTTGTATTTTGCATATTTTAGTGTGACTACCTGTTGGTCATATACCTCTAGTTTTTTATAGTCCTTTTTATATAGGACAAAGTTCAGTGGTTGATTCATCAAAAGTGCACATTCTTAAACTTTTGAATGCATTTTTCGTGCTTGCAGCAGACCTCCATTCAATATTTACCTTTTTTGTCTGGTACAGGCACAAACACATTTGTCTCCCCATTGCGTAATTTCACAGACAATCCCAAGTTTTTGCTGAAATGATGCAGCAGTCGGACAGAGCAAGGGGCATGTCCATATGCTGACTGGTTGCTAGGGAAAAGTATGCCCTGAGCCGGACACTATTTCTTTACTGGTGGCAGAATTTATATTGTAAAAGTAAACCTTTTATTGTAATGAATAGTTAAACAGGTGGACATCTTAACTGAACTGTGTATCCATATGACTTTCTTGTGTTAATGGATTTTTGGTCTGTTTTTTATTTTTGATAGAGTAAGAATGAAGAGGAAGATATAGACAGAACCCCTTGGGGAGAGCTGGAACTTTCTGATGATGAATCCTCCTCTGAGGAAGAAGATGAAGAGAGTGACGAAGATAAACCAGATGAGACTGGATTCATTACACCTGCTGATAGGCAAGTGGTATTGGGTCAAAGATAACCGTTTGATACATCATTTGTTACAATGGATTAGGAATTGAGAATAGAAGTTGTTTTTTTTTTTTTTGTTTAATTTGAGTATATGTCATTAGTTTGTTGCTTTTTGAAGAGCCATGTCATTTAATGCAACTTAAATGGTCTTTTTAATCCATTTCAGTGGTCTTATTACCCCAGGAGGATTTTCCTCTGTCCCTGCTGGCATGGAAACACCAGAACTTATTGAGTTGCGAAAGAAGAAGAATGAGGAAGCCATGGATGGGTAAGAAACGTTTTCACGGTCCTAGTAAATGTCATGTTCCCTCCGAAATATTTTCACTTTGCTTTGGCAGTGATACTGGTAATGTGTGTACATTTACATTATTGTTGCTATCACTGTACAGATAACTCCTGTAACGTTTTACATTTTCGACTCTTCCCAGATCCACAAACATCATAAAGATTTAAAAATACACCTTATAGATATAATGTATAAGAAGAGAAGAGCAGAATAGTATAGTACAAGAGTATTGGTATACAATATAATTAATGTGCTAATATTCATATGGATAGCTAGAAATTATTACAAAACCACCTGGTAGTGCAATTGGCTCCACCAGGATTTTTTTTTTTTTTTGTTCCCCATCAATTCCTGTATGCTGGCCTATTGTGGTTTCAGGACGTTGGAGAGAGAAAATGGTACTGTGTGTGTGTGTGTAGCACTGACTGACGGGTTAAGTGACTAACATTGATTTTCACTATAATGTCACCTGTCAAGAGGTGTGAGAGATATAGATATAGATAGAAATAGATATAGATAGAAATGGATATAGATAGAAATGGATATATCTCTATCTCTATCAGCAAATGACAAGTCCGTTCTTGAAATTGATGTGTTAGCAGGAAAAATGAGCAAGCTTAAATATCTGAGCAACTTTGACTGACAAGGGCCAAATTATGATGGCTATACGAATGGGTCAGAAATCTCCAAAATGACAACTCTTGTCGGGTGTGCCTGGTATACAATGGTTGGTACCTACCAGAAGTGGTCCAAGGAAGAACTGGTAAACCGGCAACAAGGTTATGGGTGCCCAAGGCTAGCCCTTCTTGTCCGAACCCACAGAAGAGCTACTGTAGCACAAATTGCTGAAAAACTTAATGCTGGCTATGTTAGAAAGGTGTTTGAATCGCAGCTTGCTGTGTAGCCGCAGTCCGGTCAGAGTGCCCATGTTGACCCTATCCAGAGCCTAAAGCCCCTAAAAATAGCATGTGAGCACCAGAACCGGACCATGGAGCAATAGAAGATGGCCTGGTCTGATGAATCACGTTTTCTTTTAAATCATGTAGCCAACCGGGGGGTTGCGAGTTGTTTACCTGATGAAGAAATGGCACCAGGATGCACTATGGAATGAAGGCAAGCTGATGGAGGCAGTGTGATGCTCTGGGCAATGTTCTGCTGGGAAGTCTTGGGTTCTGGCATTCATGTATGTGTCAAGGACCACATACCTAAACATTGTGCAGACAAAGTACACCCCTTCATGGCAATGGTATTCCCTGATGGCAGTGGCCTGTTTCAGCGGGATAATGTGCCCTGCTACACTGCAAAAAATTTTAAAGAATGGTTTGAGGACAATGAGCAAATTCCTAGATCTCAATCCGATCATGCATCTGTGGGATGTGCTGAAAAAACAAGGCCGAGCCATGGCCCCACCTCGACGAACACACACGCACACAGGAGATGTAAAAAAAAAAAAGGCATTTGCGCACATAACTCTACTATGACCTCAATTATCTTCTACACACAGAAAGATCATTTTTACCTACCCATTCATCACAATCTTCTTTGTTCAACATACCTGTTGTCCACCCCACATATTTGCTTTCTGCTTGTTAATTGATTTTATGTTCCAACAGTACGGAGACACCACTGCTCTTTACCGTACTTCCAGAGAAGAGGACAGCTACTGTTGGTGGTGCCATAATGGGATCCACTCATATCTATGAGATTTCCACGGTGAGTTGAAAACTGAGCTAGGAACAGTGAAATAGGGCTTCTAATATAAAAAAAGATATTTAATATGGGCATGTCAATTTTTTACTTGAGATGTTGAAATTTAAGCTTTAGAATGTTTGTAAGGTGCATTCTACTATTGTGCGATCATGTTTTTGTATTCAATTTCCAACCCCTGCTTGTTCGCAATGTCCTCAGTTTTGAAGTAGGTGCACTTTGAAACCACCACCTGTAGCCATTCATCAGAATGGCCACATCAGAAAATCTGTGCTGGTGTCCTATTTACTCATGTGATTGGTTTACTGAGGGCTTGTGACAGTTGCTGTCATTTTAGATGGGGAATGGAAGCAAGCATACAGACTAAATAATGAATATTTACTTTGCAATCATAATGTTGCATTAAATTGCACCCTTTGTTTTTTTTCCTTTTTAGGTATAACTCTCCCTTTCTATCTATAGCTAATCAGAAGTATTTTGTTGCTAATTACGAGTTGACAATGTGTCAATCACAACAGAAGTGTTTTGTTTTTTGTTTTTTTTCCTGAAATGTAGCTGTGCTGCAGCTGCAAGGATCATGAAGCTTCATTGCAGCCATAATCCTAGTTTTATCTGCCACCAAACTTTACTGTGACAGGATTAAGTGAATCTAACAGTATAAAATTTGCAGTCATCTGTTAAGTAATTGACTGTCATCAGCAGCTATTTATCTAGTGTCACTAATTCCGCAGCACTGTACTGAGAACTCACTCGCATCAGTCCCTGCCCCATTGGAGCTTACAGTCTAGACTATAATAAGATAATTTGGTTGTTGTGTTGCTCTGTACATATGGACTTTAGAATTGAATACTTTTTTAAAGTCTTGTAAATGTCTTCTTTTTCCCTCCAGGCCCTGTCCCGTAGGGGTGGACCCACAGAGCCACAAGGTGTAGAGGTAGCTCTGGCACCTGAAGAACTTGAAATGGATCCATCTGCCATGACACAGAAATATGAAGAAAGAGTGCGAGAAGCACAGGAACAAGTACAAAAAGAGGACTTCAGTGACATGGTGGCTGAACACGCAGCAAAGCAGAAAGTATGCTTATACAATATAAAATTCTTTATTTAATGTGTATATTTCTCATATGGTTAATCATTACTTGCCATTATGCTTATTGTGCCTCCTAATATTCGTTCAGCTAATTATAAGTAATTCAGTTATTTTGTCTCCTTGTTTCTCCCATGTTAGATTTTCTAAAGACACAAACTTTTGAGTTAAGAGTTTGCATGTTGGTTGACGCTGTAGTCCATGTTGTGCTGAACAGATTACTAACAGAGCTTGTCATTTATTCAATACTAATGTCATATCATTTTAACCCGTCTTTTTTTATTCTCTATCTTATTTGAACAGCAAAAGAAAAGGAAGGGACAGCCACAAGACTCTCGTGCAGGAGGCAAAAAATACAAGGAGTTCAAGTTCTGAGCAATCTCAATGTTTTTTTTGTTTTTTTTATCCCTTGTCAATCACCTTGTTTTTTGTTTTTGTAATAAAACCGGTTAATCTGTCTTATAATTCTTGTTTGGTTGCTATAGATAGTGTAGTGTAATGTTATAGTGGAGTTGACAGGCATGGATTAAAATTGTGAAGAAAAGGTTTATATTTTCAGTAAAATCGACATAAGTATTGAGGAGATACTGTATTTTAAATTAATGTTTGATAAATGTTAAACACAGATCAATAGACCTCATTTTGTGTTTAATGTGCACATACCTTACTAACATAATGCCATTTGTGAACATCAATATGCACCTTTTTATCCTGTTTTTTTTTGTTTTTTTGTCACATGAAAATGATTGCCAATTTTTTTTGCATGCCATTCTCAATGTCAAAAGTTTTTATCCATTTCCTATACACTCTGCAACAAATGGTGCACTTTAGTACGTTAAAAGTGCTTTAAAATGGAAATATATTCTCAATGATTTGTATACAGTTAATGATCCCAATGACACTTATTCAGGACAAGTAATTAAGAACTACACAACCTATTTTATTTTTAAAAAATTTCATTAATATGTTTATCATAGATTTATTTTTAAAATGTATATATTGTTCTAGGTGGAGAGGCATTTGGCACTGTATTAGCCACTTCCCTTGTGGAAAATATTGCTTTATGTGCACCCAAAAATACAACTTATGGTTTCTTTTCATTTCAAAACTGTCACTACATACAAAATGACAATCCTACTTGTAACTAGATAACAGCACCCCATGTTATTAATAAGCCCTTGTGTGTTTTCATTCCTACAGGACGTTTAGGTTGACCTGTGTCTTCTAAAATATTAATACTTGTAGTTGAAGTGGTATCTCACCTTTTGTAAATAACAGTTAATAGCTCAAAGATTGAAAACATTTGGTACTTTCTCACCATCCCTTGTAACCAAAACTTTGGATATTTTTCCTATTAAATAGTTTTCTATGACTGACTCAATTTATTTAAAAAATGCTCAAAATGGCTATAGGGAGAGCTGTACTTTTTCTTTATAACAGATTATATGGCAACAACATAAATGTTATACCTCTCTAAAGTCACTCTCTTTATTTTAGATATATGCCTGCATCCTACAGCTAGTAAACTTCAGTTTGTATCTCCATAAGAGAGTAGAAATTACAGAGGTTAGGCTTTATGTTATTTCTATTTCCTGTGATCTACCTAATTTTGTTTGCTTTTAGCTACAGGTACCAACAGGTACTTCTAACTATTTAAGCTAACGCAAAGTATACTACTCCACTCTCCCCCCCCCCCCCCCCCCCCCCCCCTCTCCCCCCAGCCACCAACTCCTTCTCTCCTTCTCTCCTTCCGCCCCACCTCGGGTGAGGAAGTCCACTCATTTCTTTCCCCCCCTTCTACCTGCCCCCAGGGCCCCATCCCTTCTCACCTTCTTCGCTCCCTTTCCGCCTCCACCTGCTCCTGCCTCGCTCACCTCTTTAATCTGTCCTTCTCCACCGGTATCTTCCCCTCCGCCTTTAAACATGCTCTCGTCTCACCCATTCTCAAGAAACCCAACCTTGACCCCATCTCACTCTCTAATTACCGCCCCATTTCCCTTCTCCCATTTGCCTTCAAAATACTCGAGAGACCTGTCTGCAACCGTCTCTCCACCTACCTCTCTGAACACTCCCTCCTTGACCCTCTCCAATCAGGCTTCCGCCCCCTCCATTTCAATGAAACTGCCCTGGCTCAAGTTACGAACGATCTCCTCTCGGCTAAAGCCCTGGGCCACTACCTCCAGATTCTTCTCGACGTCTCAGCGGCCTTTGACACCGTTGACCACCCCCTCCTGCTTCACACCCTTCAGTCCATTGGCCTCTCCGGTACCGTCCTCTCCTGGTTCACCTCTTACCTTGCCGACCGTTCTTTCTCTGTTTCCACCTCTGATTCTCTCTCCCCATCTTCCTCCCTTCCAATCGGGGTCCCTCAGGGCTCTGTCCTTGGACCCTTACTATTCTCACTATACACCTCTTCTCTGGGTGCACTCATCAGCTCCTTCGGCCTCAAGTACCACCTTTATGCTGATGACACTCAACTCTACCTTTCCTCTCCTGATCTCTCTCCCTCCCTTCTCTCCAGGGTATCCGCATGCCTCTCTGCCATCTCCTCCTGGATGGCCTCTAGATTTCTTAAACTCAATCTTGCTAAAACTGAACTCATTGTCTTTCCTCCCTCTCGTACCTCTTTCCCCTCTGACCTCTCCATCACTGTTGACAACTCATCGATCTCCCCTGTTCCCCAACTCTGCTGCCTAGGTGTCATCCTCGACGCCTCTCTCTCCTTTGCCCCTCACATTCACTCTCTCGCCAAATCCTGCCGTTTCCAGCTTCGCAACATTGCCCGCATTCGGCCCTTCCTCTCCCAGGATGCCACCAAATCTCTCGTCCACTCTGATCATCTCCCGCTTGGACTACTGCAACCTTCTCCTTATCGGCCTCCCTCTCTAATCTCGCTCCCCTTAGATCTGTACTTAACGCCGCTGCTAGGCTTATTTTCCTCTCTCGCCGGTCCACCTCTGTCTCCCCACTCTACCAAGCCCTTCACTGGCTCCCCTTCCCCTACAGAATCCTTTTCAAGCTCCTCACTCTGTTTTACAAGGCCCTCGCCAACTCCACTGCTCCCTACATCTCTAACCTCTCTATTCACACTCCCTCCCGCCCACTGCGATCGTCCAATGATCGTCGCCTCTCTTCCCCTCTGATTACCTCCTCTCACGCACGTATCCAAGACTTCTCCTGCGCCGCTCCCCTCTATTGGAACAAGCTCCCCCGCTCCATCAGAACTTCCCCTAATCTGTCCTCTTTCAAACGAACATTAAAAACCCACCTTTTCCTTAAAGCTTTCCAGTCTCATGCCTAAACTCCCACCGGTCGGCTACCTCTCTTTCTCATCCCTTCTTCCCTTCTCCCCCTTCCTCGACTCCGTCTCCGTTTCTCCCGTCTCATCCATGTGTCTGTCTTCCCCTCCCTTTAGATTGTTCGCTCCTTTGAGCAGGGCTCTCCTACCTCCTGTTTCCATCACTTTTAACTGCGCTCTCCAGCTACTCTGCTCACCGCCTCTCGGTCCCTCTGCCTCCTCCGCTCCCCTCAGTGACTCTCAACCTCTCATCTGTGCCCTCCCTCTTGGGCCATAGTTACCTGCCTATACTTGCTTTTCCCCTCCCTCCCTCTCTTTCATGCTGTGCCTGAGCCCCCAGAGTTATAGTGCTTACTGTTACTTGTACTGTGCCATTGTTTGTCCCTGTACGGCGCTACAGATACTTTGTGGCGCCCTATAAATAAAAATTAATAATAATAATACTACTGCTTGATAAAACTAGCAATTCCTATATACCAGAGGTGTATATGATTCCTGTGCCCCATTATTGCTCATTCTGTATCAAAGGCCCTTCAACTGTCAGATTGAATGTGTTTCCTGATAGTTAAATCATGCAAAAGCAGGTAGTTGAAACTTCAAGCATGAATTGTGATTTACACTGGTAATTAAAATTCCCTTTTGTGGTGGAGGTGGCGTTGTGACAGAATGGACTTACTATGCTTTTTGGGATTTTGTTGATTTCCAGCAACTCGTTATCGCTGCCAACTACAAGTGGTGCTGCCTTGCCAAACCAGCCACTTTCTGTGTCAACTACACACTGTGGTGTCTCCAGTTGCAGGACGGAAATCGCTGCTGCCACCAACTTCCTTCACTGACACCTGGAACTGATGATGGTTCTTGGGTAATGTGTAGCTGCTGAAATACCACTTCTTCCTGACCATTTTAAGCTGGGTACTCACCCATACAATCGTCACATGCAATTTCTCTAATGATTTCACCAACAATTGAAAGTCCTGATGAGCATGCAGATTCATGCGTACACAATTTACCGTCATATCTGTGATCTTCATTTCTCATAAACATCTCCTGAAAAGCTTGTGCCTGTACACACACTACAGATATCTGCCTATGCTATTGATCGTATGTATGTACACACTTCCACATTTGCCCGAGATCGTTCATTGTGATTTTTAGGAAGTTTAGAAAACCAAATGATGCAATGTATTTTGTTAAGATAAAACATGATCGTGGAAGCTTACAAACACACTTTCAATAGCTGAACAAACGTTTGTGAATTGTGTGATCTGCACGATAATTGCATAGATGTGTACACAGCTTTACTATGAATCAGGACTGTTGAGTACTGCCAGAACATCGATTTAGGTCCTCTTGGCTCAATGTAGGATAGCTAAAGGATGGATTAAAGTATTTGTACAGTAACAAACCTGTTACTGTACGGAAACCTTGTGGCGCCTTATAAATAAATAATAATAATAAGCAAGGTTTCTCTAACCTCCTATTGGGGGACATTAGAGTAGTAGACAGGCGTTTGCACTTTACGATCTTTGTTCACCTACCCCTAGCTACTCCCTCTTTACCCTTCCTCTTGTATAGCCTCAGTTTATGTTTAGGGCCCGGCAAATAGTGCTGTTTTAGCCCTATTCACGTGTGTTGTTTTTAAATCATTTTCACTGTGATTCGGCGGCTTCTGCCTCCTGTTACTTTACAGCCATATCGGCTGTTCTCAGAGGTGCATCTACGATTGTCATATTGTCGGCGGTGCCTGTTTGATTTTGACAGCATGGACGACTGCACTGCCTGGAGCTGGGGATCAGCGGTGCCATGGACATACCTCCACCGCCTGCTCCCATTGCTGAATACCTCTGGAGTGCCGGCGAGTCGTCGCAGGCTGTGCCCATCCTCCCGAGCAGTGGCTGCACAGTAGCAGCCACTGCTTCACTGCGCCCACAGAGGGATGGCAAAAGGTAATTGAAATCCTCTGGACGGGGGGAGGGGGGGTGGAAGCCACAGTGAGTACCATGGGTCGCAGTCTCTTACTAGAGACAACCATTAGCTTACTTAGGGGGCTGGGTCAGGCAGGAGTCCCAGTAAGACGTGTAAGCCCCTGCTAGGCATTGGAATGGTGGAGGAGGCTGTCCTGCTGCCAATCCAGTGCTGGGGGGGGTACTTTTTTTTTTTTTTTTCCTCTTTCCTCCTTGGTGGTCTCCCATTCCTCATGTGCAGACACCAGAAGAGGCAGTCATTTTGGAGTTTCAGCTTCTCATTTCTCTGTCCCTTGTGCTGTAAGGTAACTGGTTGAGGGGAGCTTGTCCCTTAGCCTGTTGGGGTTCTTTGGCTGTATAGCAGCTTCACTTTCTGTGCTTTGATTGCTGCTAGTCTTTTTCACTAGTTTTTTTTCCCTGTTCATCTTTCAGTTTTTGTTCCATCTGTTAACATATATAAATAAACAAAACTTCAACAGCGCTCCACTAACACCCTCAGCCAAAATTCTTCTTAAAATAAACCTTACACAAATTTAGCACAAAATAGGTAAATATCCAAGTGCTGTGTTTCTTTTATTAAACATATATGTTTCTATACATGCATACATAATCAGTGTTATTTATAGATCTCCTATTTTTCCACCAAATCTCTTCAGATGTAGTTTATAGAGAAACAGAAAAAAAAAGTAACAGTGTAGTACTTTTTATACAATCAATATATAAAGAAAAAAACCCTGTGATTTTCTTTAGTAAAAAATGTTCATGCAGAGTCAAGTTTTTAAGACAAGGTGTTTCCTTTAATGTGAAGTAAGGAAAAGAAAACAATCTGCTTTCTTCCTTTAATAGACCTTTTCGGTTACATTTAACATCCAGGATTGTAAAAAGTTCTGTGTATCTGCCATTCCGGGACAGCACATGTGAAGAAGAGGATTTTTACTCACCGTAAAATCAATTTCTCTTACTCCACTGGGGGACACTGCGATACATTGGGGGTATAGTAGTGGGTGTGGGAGTTCAGGCACTAAACAACTTCTATGATTTTCACTCCCCTCCTCTACTATGCCACTCCTCTCCTGGACACATCAGTTTTGACTAACCAAGTGTACGCTGAGGAGTTGCCCTAAAGGGCAAAGAGTAGAGGCAAAAACATTCACATAACAAACTATTTACAGAGCAAGGGAGGGCGCGCAGTGTCCCCCAGTGGAGTAAGAGAAATTGATTTTACGGTGAGTAAAAATCCTTTTTTCTCTTTCCTACCACTGGGGGACACTGCGATACATTGGGGACATACCAAAGCTGCCCCTAAGGGAGGGAACGCTCTGGAACGGCTGCGCGTAACACTTTTCGGCCAAAACTCGCATCTGACGATGTGAAAACTTGCAATCTGTAGAACTTAGCAAAGTTATGAACAGATGACCAAGTGGCCGCTTTGCAAAGCTGTTCTGCCGAAGCACCATGACGCGACTCCCATGACGCACCAACCGCCCTGGTAGAGTGCGCCCTAAGCAAATGAGGAACTGGCCAAGATGCTCGGACATATGCCAGACTGATGGTGGAAGGCCAATGAGGGGCTACTAAGAGGGCGGGAACTCGCTCCTTCTTTAGTTTCTTCAGAACCTGCGACAGCATGGGAAATGGTGGAAACAGATACACGAGACTGAACCACCATGGAATGGCCATGGCGTCTGATGTGTGAGCCAGAGGGTCGTGGGATTTGGCGCAGTACAGGGGAACCTGGTGATTGAGCCTGGAGACCATGAGGTTGATCTCCGGCATTCCCCAGCGTTAAACTAGGAGGGCAAAGGTCTCCTTACACAGAGACCACTCCCCTGGGTGAACCTTTTGCCTGCTGAGGAAATCGGCTTCCCAATTGTCTATGCCTGGGATATATACTGCTGAAATCTGAGGCACATGGTGCTCCACCCATAACATGATTCTGGCTGTCTCCTGCATGGCCCCTGCGCTGCAAGTTCCCCCTTGATGGTTTATGTATGCCACGGCCGTGGCATTGTCTGATTGAATTTGAAGAGGTTTTCCTGCCAGGAACCTCGGAGCCTTCATTAAGGTCCTGAGAACTGCCCTGAGCTCCAATACATTGATTGGAAGAGTTGTTTCCTGGGGAGACCAGAGTCCCTGAAACCTTAAGGATCCCCTGACAGACTTGCATCTGTGGTAACTAAGGTCCAAAGGCCCGACGGGAGGGTCTGACCCTTGTCCTGATTTTGCTTAGTCAACCACCACGTCAGAGAATGTCGAGTCAGTCTCGACAGGTGGATGATCTGCTTGTCTAGTTGTTCGTGAGACCCCGACCACTTCCGAAGGATCTATAGCTGGAGAGAACGGGAATGGAACTGAGTGAATGGGACCGCCTCGTACACAGATACCATAGTCCCCAGCAGCTTCATGCAGCTGAGCATGGATACATGAGGACGAGCTAACAGATTTCTGGTTATGCGCTGGAGGGCACTGATCTTGTCCCGAGGCAAGAAGACTCTTTGCGACACCGTGTCAATCAGCAACCCCAGAAAGCGCATGCGCTGAGCTGGGATGAGGGAGGATTTTTGAACGTTTAGAATCCACCCATGGGCTTCAAAGAACTCCATTGTGGTCTGCACATGGCGAGATAAGATTTCTGCCGAAGGAGCTTTCAACAGAAGATCGTCTAGATAAGGGACTATAGTGATTCCCTTCTGTCTTAGAATACTCATCATAGTGGCCATGATCTTGGTGAAAACTCGAGGAGCTGACGCAAGGCCAAAGGGGAGGGCCCTGAACTGAAAATGGGTCGGTCCCACTGCAAATCGAAGCAGGTGATGATGACGACTCCATATGGGGACATGGAGATACGCATCTTTTATGTCGATGAAAGCCAGGAACTCTCCCTGTTCCATACCTGCAATGACCGTCCTGAGGGACTCCATCGTGAACCGCTGGGCAATCACCTGTTTGTTTAAGGACTTGAGGTTCAATATAGGACGAAAAGATCCGTCCGGTTTTGGTACCAGGAAGGGGGTGGAGTAAAACCCCCGACCTCTTGCCTGTGTTGGAATGGGAACAATGACGCCCGACCACTGAAGCTTTATTACCGCCTTCAGAAGCGCTTGACGTCTGAGGGGGCAAGCGGGTACCAGAGATGACAAGAACCTCGGTGGGGGAGGTTGGTGTAGATCTATGATGTATCCTCTTGACATGACCCCCTGTGTCCAAGAGTCTTCCATGGCTGTCCACCACTGGCGCTTGAAGCAAAGCAGTCGTGCCCCCACCCCGGATACCTAAGTGGGGGGACGGGGAAGTCATGCCGAGGGCTTATCGCTAGGGCGTGAAGCTCCCCTTCTGGAAACTCCCCTACCTCGGCTAATCCCTCCTCTAGGTGGAGCTGGCTGACCCCTAGATGGACCACTCCGGCCTCGGGAGGAGCGAAAGGAGCGAAACCGAGCCCGACGAGGTCTACGGGATTCCATGGGGAGAACATTACTTCCCCCCCCCCATGGCAGCTTCCATTACCTTTTCCAGCTCTGCTCCAAACAGGGTGACTCCATCAAAAGGCTAAACCTCCAGAGACCTTTTGTATGACTCAGCGTCCGAGGTCCACGAACGTAACCATAAGGAATGCCGTGATGCAATAATCAGACCGCCAATTCTGCCATTTACTGCCACTGCATCCATGGTTGCCTGTCCTACATAATCAGAAGTTTCCTGAATATGCTGAGCCAGGGGGAGGAGATCTGCACGCGGAATGTTGTTTTGGATGGCCGCAACTAACTGCTCCGCCCACATCTGAACTGCTTTATTTGCCCGGAGAGCATGATCACACTTTTTGTCAGTAGGATCTCTGAGGGACGCCCGCTCTTGTGTAGGGATGGCTGAGGATGAAGACAAACAGGCGACCAGTGTGTCCACCCTAGGAGACGCCTCCCATTTAACAGAGTCTTCCGCTGCAAGAGGATAAAGGCTCTTAAATCTGGCTGGCATCACAAACTGCTTACCTGGTCTTATCCAGGCGTCCGTTACCGTCTCCACCATCTGCGGAAATGGAGGAAAGGTTGCCAGCTGCGACTTAGTCCTTTTAAAAATAGAAAACCCAGCAGGAACCGAAGGTTCAGGCTCTGGAAACCCTAAGGTATGTCTGATAACTAGGATAAGACTGTCAACATTATTGGCCAAGGCTATGCTAAGCGAGTCTTCCTCCTGCGCATCCAGCTCTAACTCCTCTTCCTCATCTGATGAATGATCCGAGTCTAGAGAGCGCCCCCGGCTTACATCCCGTATGGCTCGCTTGGCCCTGTGGGAGACTGAAAGCAGGCGTTGTTCACTCTTAGTTGCAGATCCCTGGGAGGATGTGCCTGCGCTTTCTATAGAATTGCCCTCTAAGGCCTCTATATGTGCGGGCCGCTACTGTGCTGGGTGAACTACGCTGGCTACCTGTGTGTTTGCTGTAGTGTGTTCACGTACCTCTGCGGTTCGTAACATCACCTTGGTAAACCTTTCCATGGTAGAAGCAAAGGATTTGCCCCAGAGCGGCTCTTCCATGGCTGCCGGTGTCTGTGCCGGGGCGGGACGCTCTTGAGCTCTGGTGTCACATGCAGTACAAAGGGCATTTTTATCATGCTGTCCAGTCGGAAGCTTTACTCTACATTTGGCACAAGCAAAATACAACACAGACACTCCAGAGGGTCCCTTGTCAGAGGTCCCTTTGTTAGACATAATTGAACAGTATTACAGTAATAAGTGAATACACAATTCACCAATTAATCTGTCTAAGAGTAAGTCCCCAGACAGTACTACAAGACTTGTATACCAGATTTATATACCAGGCAACAAACTTGTAACAGTATTAATTTAACCTCTCTGCAATGTTAAACAATGTGCAAGTGAATGCTCAATAGGCTTCAGTGGCAATCAAAACAAGGTATTTTTTCTCTCACAGAAACGATACCAAACACAGGAGAGGCACAGCAGAGGAGAGAAGCAGCCTGCAGCTCCCGATGTGTGCTTAAAATGGTGCCTCCGCGCTGCAGGGACTTGAACATGGAGGCGGGAGTTCCTCCTTCGGATACGCCCCCTTCCAAAAGAAAAAATGTCCGCTCCACACTGTTACTCCGATCAGCGCATACTAAAGTATGGCTGTCGGCGACTACCGCACACACGCTGGTTTAGGTGCCCAGGCAGCGTGTGTGCTCTCCCCTCCTCAAAACAGCGCCGCTCTCTATAATAGAGCGGAGCGCTCAGTAAAGTCCCCGCTGCTCGTTGTCCCCGGGGGGTTGAGGAGGAGGCTTGCCGGCATGTCCGTTGGCGGGGAGGGCATCAGCCACTTTTTACCTTACGCGGGGATCAGAGTGAAGGAAGTCCAGGACTGTTCACCCCCTCTGGGTCTTAGGATCGATCCCCGCGAGGCACCTTGATGAAGAAAAATAAAATAAAAACATGAAAATATCTAACTAAACTGGGTAAAGGCAAGAGCCTATACCCCAATGACCTGACTCCTAAGGCACTAAAAAAAACCTGAGGTGTCCAGGAGAGGAGGGGCATAGTAGAGGAGGGGCATAGTAGAGGAGGGGAGTGAAAATCATAGAAGTTGTTTAGTGCCTGAATTCCCACACCCACTACTATACCCCAATGTATCGCAGTGTCCCCCAGTGGTAGGAAAGAGAAAGTAACTTCACAAAGATTGCCAAATAAAGGTTAAAGGATTTTTTTCACCTTGTTTTGAAAAATTTACTCTGCATGAACATTATTTATTAAAGAAAATTACAGGTTTTTTTCTTTAAATATTGATTGTATAAAAAGTAATACACTCTGTTTTTTTCTGTTTGTCTATAAACTACATCTGGAAGAGATTTGGTGGATAAACAGGACATCTACAAATAACACCAATTGTCAAGTAAATGTTTTAATGCCTAAAATAAATCTCTCTCTCTCTTTCTTTAGATATATATATATATGTATATATAAATATATATATTTAATAGGAGAAACACACAGTGGTTGAATATTTCTTTATTTGTTTATCCATCTGTTAATGTGAGATAGGGAGAGATCTTTGCGGGTTAATGCTGGGGTGATTTTTATGTTGAAGTTCACCTGTGCCATCTGTAACCCCCTCGTTGCCATCCAGACAGTCAGGCACAGAAACTGCCAGGCTATGGACCGCAAGCGGCGTGCACCTGGGGGTTCTGGTTCTGACTTGGCGTAACTCGCCTGGGCTCAGTCACTGACCAATACTGTGACTGAGCTCGCCCACTAGGTGTGCTCTCAATGAGTGGGCGGTCCTTCTCCAACCACCCCCTACCTCTATAGGAAGTGGGGTGAATTATGTTCTGGGGTCGGTAATCCAGGGTTCGTCTGGACCTGTTGTGGCAAATTCTGAAAAACCGGTCTGAGTACATGGTCTTCCAGCGGTGGTATAGGGTTTAGTTTCTGTTTCTTCCTCTTTAAAGAGGATGTTCGCAGCACCAGTTCAGCTTACCAAAAGTGACCCACTGGGCGCTCGCATTCCACGCCTGGATCCAGGCCAGCAAGCCGGGCTTTTTACCCATTTAAAGCTTGAGAATAGGTTGAAATTGTTTCGGCCCCAAGACCTCTAATCATTCGCTTTCCTGGATAAAACTGCGAGAAGCGCAAGCCAAGCACGAAAATGGGTCCAATTCTGACTGTTCTTCCCAGGAGGATGGCGAGGTTGTTGAATCTGATGTGGAAAACTCCTCTGTTGTGATGGAAGTTCCTGGAAGATTGGTTGGGCTGTGCGCAAGGAGCTGTAGATCATGGAGGCAGTAGTGCCAGAGACTGCTGAGTCTTCTCTCTTTGCAGGGCGGTCAAAGACTTTCTTGGGTGAGCCTTGGTCTTCCCCGGATCATAAGTTCTAGGTGTCCCGTCAGCTGCAGTCTTACTATCCCTTTCCCCCTGAAGTTTTTTGCAAAATGGGAGGCGTCTCCACAAGTTGACGCTCCAGTGGCGAGGTTAGCTAAGGTCACTACCATCCGTCTTCCCAACGCAGCCACGCTTAAGGATGGTGCAGACCATAAGGTTGTGTTTGCCCTTAAAACCATTTTTGTGGCATTGGGGACATAGTTTGCGGCCTGGTTTGGTGTTGCTGTGGGTCAAATAAGCTGTTGAACACTTGTCAGAACAGCGGTCTAAGGGTTTGTTGGCTGCAAAACTGTCTTCTGAACTGCTTCCTGTGGAGAAACAGATTCAGAGAACTACAGATTTCTTGGGAGAGGCGGCCCTGGGCATGGGACTTAATATGGCTCAGCGGACTCTCTGGTTTAATTCCTGGGAGGCTGATTTTGAGTCTATAAAGGCAATGAAATAAAAACAATTCCCTTTTCTGGGGGTGTTTTGTTTGGGCCTCAGCTTGATCTCATTATTAGTAAAGCAACAAAAGGAAAAAGTACTTTTCTCCCTGTCAATGTTCCCAAAACAAAGATATCCAGGTTCCGGTACTTTCGATCTTCAGGCAGGTCTCTGGGTTATTACTCCTTGGGTGAGTCATCCAGAGGTCAGTCATCTTCCCCCAGAGGTGGTCTGCAGCATGAGCATCAGACCTGGTTTGCTTGGAATCTGGCAGCCAAGTCAAAAGACAAGCAGTCGGCGTGACGGGCATTTTGCCTGTCTGTGGTCGGCTATGGTGGGAGCCCGTCTTCTATTAAAGGATCAGTAGTTTCAGTCTACCACAGACTGGGTACGAAGAGTTATGGACCGGGGTACGATAGATCTTCTCTGTTGTCCTCCCAGGCAGATTATTTTCACAGGGCTTCCCTCATATCCAAGAAAGCAGATGTTTCTGCATGAGGCTATGTGCACCCTTATTTCTTCCGGGGTAGTTATTTGTGTTCAGGAATCAAAAAAAGGTTTGGGGTTTTATTCCAAAACCCAGTGGCTCATTCTGAATCTAAAATCTTTAGACACGCACGTCAGGGTGCCCAGATTTAAGATGGAGTCTTTGCGGTCGATGATTCAGGGTATGGAACCAGGGGAGTTCATTGTGGCTCTAGACATCAAGGATGCCTATCTGCAATTTCCCATCTGGGATGGTCAACAGTCCCTCCATAGGATTGGGGTCCATTCGAATCATTACCAATTCCAGGCACTGCCTTTTGGTCTGGCCAGGGCTCCACATGTAATCGCCAAGATCATGGAGGCGCTGTTGCGATCCAAAGGGTTTACAATCAATCCTTACCTGTACTATCTTCTAATGGCGAAGTTCCCGATGGTACTCCTGTCCCATATCCGGGTAACATTCCAGAGTTCCATGGTTGGATTCTCAACTTCAAGAAGTCCAAGTTGACTCTGACCTAAAGGATGTTTTGGCACTTCTATTCGACACCCAACAGCAGATGTTCTTGCCTCCTGACAAAGTTCAAGCTTTACAGAAGATGGGAAGATATCTGTTGACTGTCAAACAGAACTCTGTACACTTCTGTATGAGAGTTCTGAGCAAGACTGTCTCATCTTTAGAGGCGGTCCAGGTTGCTCACTTTCAGCTGTCGAAATGGAACAGATCCCACCTCATTTGGTTCGGTCAGATGCTCCATCTTTCTCCTCAGGGTACATCAGTTACTACTTTGGTGGCTGAAGAAGAACAAGCTCTGCAGGGTCGACCATTCTCGATCTGGAATTGGACCTTGATAACAATGGATGCCAGCCTTCGGGGTTAGGGTGCCAACTGTCTTCATGCCTGGTGTCAGGGTTTTTGGAATCTGAAAGAATTCAAACTTCCAATCACTATATTGGAGCTGCAACAGGGAAGGGTGGTGAAGATACAGTTGGACTATGCCACGGCTGTGGCATACCTCAATCACCAGGTTGGTAAGAAGAGTCCTTTAGTCATGCAAGGGACGCAGAGGATGTTTCGGTGGGGCAAATCTCTCGTGCAGGTGGTCATGGCAATCTTCATTTTAAAATTTTATTAAAGACAAAACCCGATGGGCTTTGTCTTTAATAAAAGTGGCGATTTAAAAAATAACTACAAAGCACTGTGAATCTGTGGTTCTACAGAACCACTGCATAGGAAATATACCCCCCCAAGCCTTCATTCCTCCCTAGAGTTATGTTAAGATTCCACATAACTCAGGACATTGTTATCACTGCACTGTACGACTGAGATTCTTCTGGTCCTTTATGATGCACACAAGAGAGGCTGGCCAGCCTCTAAGGTGACTGTTGCTCAGTGGGTTACGGCTGTTTTCCGTCAGGCTTATGAAGGGTAGCCTGTTCCAGGTAATCTTTGGGCTCACTCCACATGATCAGGGAGTGCTTCCTGGGCGGCACAGCATGGTGCCTCGACTGAATGGCTGTGACGGTTGGCCATCTGGTCTTTTGTTCACACCGTTTTACATGTTTCATGTGTTTGCATCAGGAGATGCAAATTTTGGGAGAAAGTTGTTTTGCCCCGATTTTTTGAGTGTTACCATCTGTAGCTTTGGGATGTCCCCGGAGTCCTCCAATAGGAGTTTAAGGATTTTTATACATAAAATCAATTTCTCTTAGTCCATTGGAGGACACGGGCGCCCAACCTTGACGCTCTGGTGTCAAATAAAATAACGTTTTATTCAGAATTTTTTCAGAACAGATGAAGGAAAAGGGGAGTACAGAGAGGAACAAGTAGATACAATATAATTTTATAACAATATTAACAGTGGAGTACACAAATACATTTTTTAATTTGTAATATGATATAAAATCGACCAATAACAGTAAGGAGGTCAGCCTTTATATTAATTTGTAGTCTGAGTCTGTGATATAAAATGATTGAGGGAAAAGACAGATTGAGAAGAGACAGAGATGGCAGGAGGTCTTAGTATAAGGAAAATAAGAGATGGGGAAAAAGAGGATTTTTACTCACCGTAAAATCAATTTCTCTTACTACACTGGGGGACACTGTCATACATTGGGGTATAGTAGGTGGGACTGGAGTTAGGCACTTATAAAATTTGTTTGTTACCATGACTCCTCCCCCACTATGCTCCTCCTCTGTAGCTAAGACTTCAGTTTTGTATAACTAAGCCAGGAAGAGAGGAAAAACAATTCAGAAAGTAACACCAAAGACAGCACTACTTTCAGAGCAAGGGAGGGTGCGCAGTATCCCCCAGTGTAGTAAGAGAAATTGATTTTACGGTGAGTAAAAATCCTCTTTTTTCTGTCCTACCACTGGGGACACTGCAATACATTGGGGAGCTACCAAAGCTGTCTCCAATTTTGTGGACAAAACCCTGCTTTAGTGAATGCAAAGGCATGCAACAAAGAAAACAACATGCAGCAGAAATAGACGCTGCCACTCTGTACAACTGCGCCATTGAATGATGCTGTTGTGCCGTCCAAGAAGCTGGCTGCAACCCTCCTGGAGAGTGCACTCTAAAAGTCACTGGAACCTGCAGAGGGGTACAGACAGAATGGTGGTCGTGATGCAGTGGCAAGAGACCACATAGATCCATCCTGAACAGGAACTGTGCGAACAAGAGCACAAACTACCTCCCGCCGGAGAAGCGTTACACAGAATGAAGAGGCACAAGAATTATATACTGCAATCCCTGAGTAAGTGGGATGCAGTCACCAACCGTCAGAACCAATAATGCCTCGTGCAACGCGCCACTAATTTTCTGGGAAATGTTATGTGCGTATTGTCGCTAACCAATAACGATTGTCGAACCTCGATTTTTGTTTCCAACGCACAAATATTTATTCGCAATAAGTAGAATAATATGCTCAAGCAAAGTAATAGTAAATACAGCCGTTACTTATCGCAGGCGCTCTGGATCCAGTGCAGTCATTCAATCCTGAAGTCTGGGGACAAGATGTCTGAACACTGGATGTGAAGCTGCTGCTTATATACACAATGAAATACAGTAATACAATGAAGATGGTATAGCTTGCATCTATTAGTCCAGGTCTCAGGAAGGTCCAAGGGGTTGTCAATCATTGGCTAGTTCATCCTAAGGAATCCAAAGGAGGGGGTCACCTCTCCAGGGGGTATGCTCGGCTCTTCCCGCCAAGATTCCTTAGTCTTAAGTAGTTCATAATTCCCTATCATTCATAACTTGTGTATGCACTCTGCGATTCCTTCGCAGAGTGAACCAAACAGTAGGATATGTAAAGAGGTTCATTGTGATACCACTCATGATGTGATTCCTTCAACCTGTTCCGTGTATTTCACTAATATGTATGTAACTCGGATATAACATATAAATACTACTATATTTCGACATAACAGACTATGTGTTGCAACTACCATTAATGTGTACTATTTTATAAGTATGCGTGTTTGTGCGAATGTATGGTAAAAGACCAATTACTGTTGCTGCCATGTGTAGTGGATGCGTACGCCCTTTCACGCCGTAGCGTGCCCATGTACGTCGTAGCGTACCGTACGCATCTTTTCAGACAAAGACAACCAAGTTTGCTCGACTTTAATTGAAATGACTTTATCAAATTTGCTGACTTCGACAGCTCCACCCTTTGATATTGTAATAAACTATCACCCAATCACTGTTTCAAGTTCAGGATTATACAATACTTCTTCACAGACCATGATCTCGGTATCTGGTACCACCCTTTCAGTCTCTTTCTCAGTGTTACTCCTATGAGACCGTTTTCCACACTTCAACACAGTAGGAACACATTTGACAACTAAACCAATTGCTAAGATGACACCCAGTATAAGGAGAAGGAGCTTACCTACACTAGCAACCATTTCCTGTACCCACTCCCCCAGATCGGAGAACCATTTCACAGGGTTCAACCACGAGAACCAACCCGCCACCTTTTCCCCGACTTCATATAACGAAGAATTATGGCTCTTTCGAAATTCCCATTTCAGCTGCAAAATTTCATCCATCTTCCGGTCTATAACCTCTTTAGGGTCATCCGTGTTATTAGTGATGTACGTGCAACATTTGACACCGAACTGGTGCCAGTGTCACACAGTACCCACCAGTAATAGAGGTGAGATAATTTAGTACCAGTCTATGTTGCACCAACTCCTTCTTGTACGCTTGTAGCTCTCTTCCAGTATACCTGAAAGTGTCATCATACATCTCGGTGATATTATCTATTAATTTAGCTAGGTCTTGGATATATTTAAAGTTTAATGTTCCCCGAGCGGTCCTGGTGAGGTCTAGAGCA